>NW_003303699.1:343414-437630 GCF_000142945.1 Phytophthora infestans T30-4 | reverse complement strand
TGCACGACTGGGAGTGCTTGAATTGCCTCCCTTTTATTTCTTCCAGCCGAGTGTTGAACACTCGGTGATCTCGTAAAAGGCTTACCCGTGCCTGGTACCCTTCCGCTGCTGGGACCACGAGGATTCAAAACACCTGCTAGCTTTGCTCGTGCTGGTAGCGTGTTCTTATTTTTACTGGTTGGCCTATATAAGTAGTTTACAAGGTCCAGTTTGTCCCGGTTCAAGGGCAGAACTGGGGTCTTCAGGTCCGCCCGAACGATCGTTTACTATCCTAGTAGACGTATTGTTGTGGGAACATCTTAACTACATCTGTAGCTAGAGTTCACGTGGGATTTCCAACACCACACATAGGCCAGATCCTACAACCTAGTGAGCTTCTACTTTACACGTGCAGATCCGACAGGCTAACCGGATTTACTACTTGGCCGGGTATACCCAAGAAGATCTCAACTCTCAAGCTCCCGTCACAGGAGGCGGTAAGTACGACGCAAAGACAAGGGAACACACCCGCAAGGCAACCCTACGGCCAGATCCATGATCTAGGCCCTGGATCCACTTAAGCTCGAATATTCGCTTAGGATCCAGAACCAACCACGGACGCAGAGTGAGGATTTTATCACTGCTGCTCCACCCCATCCCCACGTCTCGCCAAGACACTCAAGCTTCACCACTTGAACTCTTCAGAAGTTACCGAGAGAGCAAGATCCCGCCCTACCGACGGGTACACAAGGTGAGAAAAGTTCAGCAGAACACGGATCATTGGAGGACCCCTCCGTTAGTCGGTGTCTGGGCGCTGTTGGTAAGTTGGATCCAGCAATCTCGCAGATTTTGCTGATCCCGCTACACCACAAGATTATCAACCAATAGGCGACAGCGAGCCTTCATCCGACTCTTGTGACCGGATTCTGACACATTATCAGCACCAATTAGGCCTTGCAAGCCATTATCTTCCATGATGCTATTGAAGTCTTCATAGTAGCAGAAGATCCGAGCATCACAGTCGTCGATAGAAAGGTCCAGCTTTAGCTTCTGGCGAAACAGAGGGCACGAACTCGTTCTTGAGCGTGCGGCACCGTGCCTGCACCACAGCAAGGACCTCAGCGTAAGTAACCGAGCCCACGGGATTCTTGAGCACATAGGTGGCCATATTGCGCAGCGCTTTTGGTTTGATTGAGTCCTTTACAGTGGCCACCACGTTTTCAAACGTTTCGCCTGTCATCGAGCAGCGGTGACGAATCTTAGAGGCGTAGCGCTCCCACTCACGATACCATTCGATTAGGTCTGCATGGTCCCATTTGGATAGTTCTGGGGGACGGATGGCCTCGAAGATTGGCTGAGGGACTGACATCTCGACGTCGCCATCGGAGTCCATCGTGTAACGCGATGCCGACATGTTGAAGTTGTTCGTACTTAATGCGAGTCCTTGAATTCGCACTTAGTCGAGGCTGCCCAGTACGGACTTGGCCAGCAGATCCCCGGTCGATACTCGCACCAAAGAAAGAAATTCAGACCGATGTCTGGGATCAACAAACTTGAGCTTAGTAAAGTGCAAAGCCAACTTTGTCGCGTAACCCAGGTGTCCCTAAGAAGGAAAGTTTATTAATGATCAAACAAAGGCGACGACTTGAAAACTAGCTCCTCTTTCTCTGGGTTCAATGCACAGGCAGTGGTGGACACGTGCCAGCGCTCAGTGATGACTTGTGTCGCGTGCCCGAAGTCCCATGCGGCCTCAAGCCGTTATCGCCTTCACCGTTCGTAGGTCTTGAGCCACGTGCATTCCTTCCCCATTGGTCCTCTGCTCGTGTTTAGCACGAGCTTAAGCTGAAGGGACTCCCAAGCTTGATATCCTGCCATAATCAGGGCGACACTAGCGCCACAATAATATTTGTGAATAACCTGCGCTTTGAGCCTGCTGCCACAAATCACATCACAAACGAGCTTTTGTTCATGCCGGACGCCTGTCTCGCTGCATTCACAAGTGAGATTTGCCCCCGACATCATTTCACCTGCCCGAACAGCCTATGCGGCCGTTGGCAACTGTATTCTGTGGTAAAGGCTGCTGGGAGCTGGACGTCAAGGCACGTTCCTGTATATCTGTGTACTGAACGGAAGTAGACATGGAAGCATTTGATTATATATTACGTCCACCGACTAGACAATAGTACCATGGTTTCCCTGTATGTACTCTGTATAGATATTATCCCTTCTTCTTCGGTCTTCTGCTCTTGTTGGAACAATGAAGACTTCGTTTTCAAGCTGCCTGTAGCTGAGAAAAGATTTGCATCAAGTAAAACGTGTGGTACTTTTCCCAACAAGTCCATGTTGGCTGCTGGCAGAAGTACGACTTGAAAGCGGTGGTGTGCACGATTTGGCAGAGACTAACGCAGTGAAGCGTACAGTGATCGGTCATAACGGTGGGAAACCGGTCTTTCCACTGGCACACTACGCAATGTCGGCGTCGCTTCTTCTTGTCAAAAATCTGCTTCAAATTTACAAGTTTTTTTTGGGCTACTCGCTACTTGATGTACTTCCACGCCGCAATGCCACATAGATGATACTTTGATTGCCGTTACAACGGCCTCCCCACCCCGGTGTGAGCAGAACACCCTGCTGTTGCTAGGCGCTTCCATCCATTTGCCTGAAATTAATTCTTGTGCAAGTTGTGCAACGAAAGACCGGTGTGGGTTGCGATTCTTGGTCATATCGATAGTCAGCCTTCTTGACATGTAGGTTTTTACACGGGCAGCATGCACGATTGCCATACCATGTTTTTTATATCACTTCTTAAATATGTGGCCGTCTGCCAGCGAAAATCGTCCGCGCGATGTTGATCCAGGCGATCGACGCCTTGCATGTTTGCACTGTAATGAGCTACACAAGCTAGAGCATTGAACGGCTGCAGTTGACTTTCGATTATGCGTGTAAGTGCTGTCTCAGATGACTTGTCAGCATTTGAAATCATTTTTACTACTGCACTGTCGTACCAAGATACTGCAATCATCTCATGGTCAGCCGGTACTCCTTGCTGATACTGCCCACGGTGACAGTCATTCTTCTTTAGGACGACGTGATGCGCAAAATGCAGGCTATTTGCGCGAATGGCCCCACGACCCGAGAGACCCTTGAGGCGCAGCGCTGCAAGTAGCTGAACTGGGATGTAGTAGCTATCGGCGTTTATATCCCGGTTTGAATGAAAAAGAGACCGTTCAACCTCCATCACTTGTCCACGATAGCTCGTTCAACGCTTGCTGCAAGACATCAATTTATTGTGAGGCAATTACGCCTTGTAGACGCTCAGAAAAACCACTGGCACAATGGACTCGAAAGGGTTGATAGCTATCCACGATGAAGCGTAGCAAAGCGTGTAAATCCTAAAATGCTGTTTGCCCCCCCCCCCCCTCCCGGCTTCATAGGATTATACAGTATCAGTCGCTGACCGAACTTCGTCCTGCACGCGACATTAGCCTCGTCACGTGACACATCTCTGCCAACCTCCACATATTTTCCATCCGTGATTTTCAACATATTTAGAAGCGACCTAATTCTCCTGGCCGAGCCCACATGTTTTGTTTCTTCTGAAATGGCAGCTACACCCGTTTGTCGAAAGTGTTGGTCTGTTCTGTGCAATAGCGGCTCAGTTGTTGCAATTGCCACAGTTGCTGTTCCTTGGTTGAATCCGCTTTGTCGCCCATCCGCTCCTGACGCACTTCCATCAGTGTCAACTGGTGATGGCTGAGTATATGGGCCGCTCTGCTGCGCGTGGCCTCTTGAGTCGCTACTAAAATTGTCAGCTTGGCTGAATAAGGTATATGGCTAAAGCAAAAGTGTTATCGTAATAACTTGAATCTGCTCAAAGACATCACTGGATCAAGACCTGCATGATGGCCTCCAATAATTGAATCCTTAACCTGCTTTCCCCAATAATTGGCTTTCGCCTTTATCCACCCCTTTCAAATAGAAAAGAGCTCCGAAGAAAGTCATCAATTCTTGTAGCTTGAAAGGTTTGCTGGAACCTGTACGCTTACCTAGTTCTGCAGCGCGATTTGTTTGTTTGATGTAGAACCTCTATCTAGTAGTAGACTGGAGCAAAAGCAAAAAGGCTCGAAGTTGCTGAGTGCTCAAACAAATGTTGGAATTGAGGTCATTTTTTGTCTTTGTTGTCCCATCCTGGTGTTGGTATAGGTCGGAAGGTCCTTCGACGTGCGCAACAAAGTTGAAATTCATATTTTTGATGCTCTCGACTTCAGGCATTGAGGATGGAAGAATTACTTCTGGGTTATATTGCTCGTAGTTGCCATCAATCTCTACCAAATCGCTATCATCATCCACAATACAGGTTTCAGTACTTTCAGTCTGACAAAGCGATCTCCAAGGTAGCCTCGACGGTGATGCCAAAACTTTTTTATAATTTTCCATGCCACGCTGATCAACACTCATGCTGATCCATTTGTCTGCTTTTTGGAACTGCGTGTCCAGCCAATGGACCAGAAACAATCATTTCTTCTTGTCAAAGTGAAAAACACGGCCAATAATGTATGCACTCCCTGCGTCGTCAAATAGACGCTGTGACAGCCATGATTCCTTCACTGGTGAGAATGCAACGATATTTTCAACATAAAGCTGCGGTAGCGATGCTGTTGTGAACGGGGGTGGCAGTGCAATGGTCGCACTAGCCTCAGATAGTGTGGGCACTGACGATCCAACAGGCTGGCTTGGCACCACTTCTACAGTAGCTGTGGCTACACGCATCCTCGCCACTGAAGTTTGCATTTACCAGCGCTGCTTCGCTGTCTTTCTCGTGGCTGTATTGTTTCGTGGAGTACCGGTGGCTTGTGTTTGGGTCGCTGTGTATGATGATCTCGCTTCACTGAGGCCCTTGCCTGTAGACCCCGCGTGAGATTTGAAGGCTGAGCTGGCTGCTGCTCTTCAACTGTGGTTGGCTGTTGAACAATATGGGCACTAGACGTGCGCGCAGACTGCTGATGCTGGCAAGGAACCGGTGCTGCAGTCGTGGTTTGGACATGGAACCCATGGATTCCATGATGGACTGGTTGAGCGTCGACGCGAAGATTTGCACGGCTGATGTGGTGTCGCTCGTCTAGCTCAGTAGTCGTTGACGAACGCGGTATTTCTTCCTGATCTACATTCACTACAGTGAAGTGGGCACAGGCCTACACGTCGAGAGCGGAGTCGATGCCGTCCATTTCGCGATCTTCTTCAATCGCTGCTCAATTCTGAGCTGCTACAGCAACATGTACACTGAGGTCAGTGTTTAATCGAGGAAATTAATAATTTAGATGAAGATGAATTCCCTGGTGGATTTTAATACAGACAACGCCGGCTATAGTGGAGATGTTTGGACTGTGACTCAGACGGCTCTCTTATAAATGTTTCGCAGTTGTAAGAGAAAAGCTATTATATGTCTCTCCTATAAATGTTTCGCAGTTGTAAGAGAAAACCTATTATATGTCATCGAAACATACGATGTTTCATGAAAAAGCGGTAATGGACGTCAGGCGCTTCGAGGTGATATCCATCGTCCTGCAGACATCGACAACCTTTTGCACTGAGTAATCATGATAACCATGAGCAAACATGAATACCTGTAGTTTTTGGCGCTGCTGCCAAAGCCTCCGCGTGTGAAAATGATGTCTCTTCGGCTTCATCACCGGAGCTATCACTCGATGACTCCAAGCTTGCGTCTTTCGCTGTCCAAACTCTCGTCGATGTTATCATCGATGACAATGTAGCTTGACGCACTCATTGCATCGTCTAACTTCAATCTTGATATAATAAGCACGTCGAGATCGCCAATCTCTGCCTCGCGGGAAGGCTCGCTGTCTTGCTCAACACTCGCGCTCATGCTTCCTGGTACAATCCTTGTGTGCCGCCAACAGTATTGCTCAATGACCACTGCACAAACAACTTTTTGTATTTGAGCTTAAAGTTTCGGATAATACCAGCGTCCATTGGTTGTAAGTGAGATGTCGTGGTTTTCGAGAGAAAGTGAATTCGAACGTTGTTCAGCTCAATTTGGGCATGGCCCGGAGCATTGTCTACAAGCAGAAGTAATTTGCGTCCGTGCATCTTCAGATTTATCGCTCGCACCCACTCCAGAAATACTTTGGTCGTCATCCATGCTTTGGTGTTCGAAAAATATTTAATCGGGGTATCATTGATGTTAACCTCTCGAAAGCACCGCGGTTTCGCAGCTCTGTTGATCACAATTTTTTCAGCTTCTTGGTTCCAGAAAGGTTACAGCACAAGCCAATGCTAAGTCTTGCTTTGTCCTTTTTTCTTCCTGCGATCGCTCTAGTCGCTAGTGTTTGACTCGGCAGCATCCTATAAAACAACGCTGTTTCATTCATGTTGAAGATGTCGTGCGGGTTGTACTGATTAAGCAGCTCCATTAGAACCGTACGCTGCTGGCCAAGATTCGCAGTGTCAACCGATCCTGCTTCGCCATGCATGATGTGCAGGGAAACGACATGGCGGGCCTTAAACCTCTGAATCCAGGACATCGTAACGACCTCCCCCCCCCAACTCGCTGGTTAGCCTTCGCTTGCAGAACGTCGTCAGACAGCAGACCATGTTCCTCTTGGTTATGGACAAAGTCCAGAAGCTGGGGCTCGGTTGTCACGTGCTGGGGTTTGCGTTTTTTTTCTTGATATTGCCGTTAGGTGTGGCATCAAGAGGCTGGTTCACAATTTTCCCGATAGTCGAAACACCAATCCTCTTCTTGAGACGTGTAGCCACCCACTGCTGGAGATCGACGTGCTTGAGACTGGGGTTGGCGAGATGGTGACGACGCAGCTCGTTCTTCTCGTAGACCGTGAGGTGTTGAAACCATTGTCTGCGTTCGTGTTTTAAAATGAGTCACGTGGTCCCCTCTCTTATTGCCCCAAGGGGGGCTCTCTTACACTCGAACAACCTTATAGCCGGATTGACTTCATTTTATCAAGGCACTCGTTATTTTGCCCGAATAGGCAACACGTGACAGGACATCCGTGCCAGAATTGACCCGACAGGCATGCCCGAATATGCCCGACTTAGCTAGAGCCGGAGGGTCATCTAATGAAGTGTCCTCGAAAATATACGTATAGCCGGAAGCTCATTGAGAGAGCAGAGCAGCATGTAGAGAGAAGAACACACGTGTGTGGCATTCTGACATTTTGCTATTGCATGCATAGCATCCAGGTATCCATCAAATGAAATTGTGGCGAACATCCAGCACTAGTCTGCATTAGAAAAATGAACTAACTTGTTATTGCTAAATGCACATGCACAGATATCTATAGCGCACGCAGATACTGAATCTCCTTTTTACTCAGCAAACTAAGACATTCGGCGCCACAAAATATCTCGAAGGCTACTAGCATGTAAATCCCACAGTTGTAGTTATCGACTTGCACTCCGAGATCACTTTGGTAGGCACGGGTTCGATATTTTCTTGGGACGAAATCAGGTAGCATCGCCACCAACTTCTCGGCAAGTGGTCGAATATTGGCCCCGTAGGTGGAATTCATCGGGTCGTAGATAAAGACTTCTTTGTGTGAAAGATCCATCATGATTGAGCACCAGTGATTCTTTCCACATATCACTGGGATCAAAATTTTCTCCGTGGTCACGTCAAGGAAAATATTGTGCGTGGTTTCAACAGAAGCGTGGCCATTCATGACGTTCCCAGTGAGTCCTGTGTCTACCGCAATCACTTCGGCCCTTGATGCGAACAGATTCGACATCAATATGTCAACTGAGTTGTCGCCCAGTGCAGATTTCCTAACCAGTTCCAGTGCTTCTGCCTGCGTCAGTAAATAAATGCACGTCTTAGTAAATAGTATTAATAAAGGTGTGTCATACAGAACATTCATACCTGAGTCGAAAGAAGCGGGATGAACTTCAGCTTCTCAATAAGATTGGGGTCTTGATTGACTTTGAAGCACGAGGGCATATGGAGAGGGAAGTCGACCGTTTCGATTCAGCTAAATGCCTTCTCCACAAGTATAGTCATCTTCTTTGCCTTATGCCACATTTCATCACACCCAGTGTCTTTGTAGAGAAGGTGCCGACACCAATAACTTTCACCACCACCATTGTTTCACCTAAGTTACCCGCACCCTTGTCCGACCGCTTTTTTCTGGGAGCGGAAACTTTGTCGAAACACTTCTTAATATAATCGGCACGAAATATGCGCATGATCGACTCGCTTGGTGTCACCTGTTTAGCTGGAGGTAGCGTCGCTAGTATTCGAGCAATCGGGGCTTTGGGACTTTTGGTAAACTCAAACAACTTGAATCTGGAAATAAGTGCTGCTGCTGAATCGTGGTTGTCAAAAGTGTACTGTAAGTTTGCCAGGCTAAGCTGTGATGCGTACATTTCCGAGTCAATTATTTCCAAGCGTCACCGTGTTTTTCCGCTTGTGATCACACCACAAATCTCGGCATGCGTCCCAATTCTTGACAAAGTAGGCAATAAACGGGTGTCGTTCACGCCTCGGTAGTGTTTCAGCATCGTTTGAGTGCATACCATGCTCTTCCAGGTCTAATCCCGACCCTTGCTCAAGTTGCCCATCTAGACCCGTCCTGTGCCCGACTTGCCCAACAGATTCAGACGCCGCATAGTCTGAAATCTGCTTCCCCATTTCGCTTAGATGATCCATATACTGGAAATGCTTCACGTTCTCGGTCTCCGTCTTTGCGTAATGCAGTAGGCTTATAACACCTCGTAGCTGCTCCTTCTGCCATGAACTGAACCCGTAGTCGGACGATGCTATTTCTTCTCGCAAATATTTAAGAACGTGGAACTGGCAGAGCAAAATAGCAACGTTGGGGAAGGCCTTCTTCAACACTGACATCTCGGTGAAGTCCTTGTCAATAAGGATACACTGCAACTTTGTCCATGCAAAGTTGTTAGCCTTAAATTCCTCCAGCGCTGTTAGCAACGTCGGCCATCGCTCGTTCTGTAGCAGAGAGTGCTGCACAAATTGACCTTTTTCGAACGTATCGTGGGCCATGAAGGAGAAGACCTTGTACCTCGAGCGATTTGTCCCGTGCGTCGCGTCAATCAGAAGGACTTCTGGAAATTGTTTGAAGAGAGACCGCATGTGTTTTGTTTGAAGAGTAATGCACGTAGCAATTTTCTACCATGACAATTGCACAATTTTCAGACAATAGATAAAACCAATTATAAATGTAAAAAGTACCTTTCCATCCACTTCATCAACGAATATACGACCGACATTCCCGGGCCGGTAACCAAACTC
Organism: Phytophthora infestans T30-4; assembly: GCF_000142945.1. Lineage (NCBI taxonomy): Eukaryota > Oomycota > Peronosporomycetes > Peronosporales > Peronosporaceae > Phytophthora > Phytophthora infestans. The sequence goes on along the minus strand of NW_003303699.1, from coordinate 428,368 downwards.
TGACATCCACGTCTTCATCCATTTTGCGCTGGAAGATGGTCCCTTTCCCGTTTTCACGATCCTTCAATTTCCGAACTAGATTTTGGACGTCCCTGAGCAGTTGGGTTGCTGTCCGAATTATCCTTAATAAATTTAAAAATACTCGTCTTCTTAGCGCCCGCCTTTCGGAGTTCATCGACGGTTTGCAAGGTTTTGTTGGGGATGGAAACGCGAGCAGAAGAGTGCCCCGGGAATGCATATTCAGATAGCCTGTGGCTATGCTCCTGATGACACTTCGTTATCTTGACAGCAAACCTCTTCGAAACTTTGTCGACCACTTGGACGCACGTATTGATCTGTGGGACGTTAAAGACATTGGTGCAATGATTATGATTCCAAACGTGGCCAACCAATTCCAAGCATGCCCAACTGAGCCGAAACTTGCCCGACTCAGCCAGAATTGCCCAACTCAGACAGAATTGCCCGATTCAGCCAAAATGGGAGTGTTTTAGAGCGTTAAGCCAAGGTCTAACCTGTGCATTACAGCCTCGGCTCGAGATTCTTGCCGTGGTCGTTTGCTAGTCGCTGTCGAGAAATATTTGCCATGATGAGTACAAAACAAAAGTCCGAGCGTACTGTACCCACTCAACGGAAATTCGAGGTGCCTTAGATCTCTGTACGTCCATTTTGGCGTTTCGATCAGCCGCATTGGTGTTTGTACGCATCCGAACGAAAGATCTACACAATATAGTGAGTATTAATGCGCTTTGAAGATGGCTGTTAAATGTGCAAAGTTACCTGGAACGATTGCGCTTGGTACACCCTGAGATAGTCATCAAAAGCTTTCCACGACTCGAATTGGGTCTGTTTTGGAGGTGGAGCGATAACAAGCTGTTGCTCAGCTCCATCACTCGCGCTACTAGATGTGCCGAGCATCTCGGGTCCATTGGGACATGGAGACGGCTGCCACTCACGCAAGAATCCGCTTGACTCATTCCCCTCGCTGCTGTCACTCTCGTCCGCAGCTCCCAGTGGGCGCTTTTGCGCGCTACGTGCCTGCGCAGCCATATTTCTCCCGCTGGTGCCGCGCGTTTTGACTGGGGGGGATTTGTGGCTGTGAGAAGGTTTGGTATTACGCTATACGCTCGGCGGATGTGAAAAAAATCAGCACATCGGAGAGGAGTAAAAGATCAGCTAGGTGTAAGTTTGAAGACAGTCCCCATTCGGGCAAAATACTCACTTCCTTTTATTAAAGCCTCCATTTTGGTCTAGTCTTTACCGCTCTTACACTCAAACTTCTCTTATATTCGGCGCCACTATAGCCGGAGTTGTCTGTACTCAAGTCCATATGGGTACCTAGGTCGTAGTATCGCATCGTGGCACTCACGATCGAGGCTGGCTTACCCGATGTGAAGCACTTGAGTCTCAACAAGCGTCTCAAGTTGAGATGCTTGTTGATAATATGCAGTCATAGTATTGCTCGTACTTTGGCGCCAGCTTGCCAGCGTAAAACATAGCATCTATCGTCGTTGCCTGTTGTACTCACGTCACAGATGCGAAGCTCGGACTCTACGGTCCAGATGGCTCCTTCTGGTTTTTTTTTACAGTAAATTATACTAATCTAAGTCATTCGCGAAAGGGCTAAAGTCGTACAGAGTTTAGGGTTTGTAGCTACCGGTACGATGTACCATCATACAGTTCTCCTTACTCATGATATTTTATTCCTGATGGAAGGTAATCTGAGGCAAGGGATTACAACGGAAGGGGTGTTTGTTTTATCCTCCATCCTGCACCATGCGCCGCTCGAGTAGACTGCGTGGTCGAGAGGACGCAGGGGTAGCCTCGGACATCCTGGCCAAGCGACAAAAATCTGGCGGTAGCGGAAACTCGTCTGCAGTACAGTCGATACCTTCGGAGCGTCGACCGACGTGGGATGCGTTTCTAGAGTCCAAGCTGTTCCTCAAGGCGCCTGGAGAATTGTATGACATCTTTGAGCTGGCTTCAGAGCTGCAGCCTGAGAACCCCTGCGGTGATACTATGTGTACTACTTGGAAATTATGATAATAGAGCTGTAATGGACATTTGTTTTTATCGGCTGTAGAGGCGTTTGTGGACACTTTGGGACTTCGGTTGACCGGTGCGTTCGACTTGTTGGCTGCGGCAGGCAAGAAGGAGGTGGCGCTGGACAAGCCGCTGTATCTGCATGGACGCTTCTTCTTCGATCCACCAGAGGTAGCAACTGTCATAGTGGACACTGAAAGTGACGACGGTCGGCACTGGGGATACTTCAGGTTGCTCAGAAATTCCGAATTTAAGGAGGATCGTATTGATTCGTATTGATAACTGATTGGTGCTGAGTGTAGAGATTCTCCTGGCCAAGTGCCAGAGTACGTCGTGCGTGCGGAGAGCAGTCATGAGTGCAAATTCGACATAGTGGGGGGTAATCTCTTTGAGGTGTTGGAGAGCAGATTGCAGAAGTGCCAATCGACTCTTGAGGGTGACAAAGTCGCGAATCTGCTTCAGAAGATCGAAGCTCAGAAATCGTGTGCTACTAGTAGAGGACGATCAGAATCGGCTCTTCGAAGTAAAAGAGCGAGGGAAGCCGTGGCTGGCTCACTGCATCAACTTGGCATTGTGGTCCCGGTAGACACTAAGAACAATACTGGATACCGTGAGCTGCCCACAGCTGGAAAAGACCTTGCAGACTTGTTGCGTCAAGTGGAACAGGAAGCAGACAATAAATCACCAGCGCGCAAGAGATTAAGTGAGCTCATCACTCGAGCTACGATCGCCAGTGATGAGTGCGATTTTGGGACTGGTCTCCTACTGGGCCTCGACGTCTTCACGGTGGGGTTGTGTCTCGAGGTGCGTCGCGATAGATCACGTAATTTACCTGCGTAATGTTGACTGTTCTGCGTTCGATTGGTGCTCTATGCAGAAAGAAGCACTGCAACTACTTCGCGTTGCTTATATGTTGCTACGTCGAGCGAACTTCTACAAGGTTGTGTCGGGCCACTGCAAGCACCGCAATGGCGACGAACTTAGTGCACGAATCGAATCTGTCGCTGCTTCGAATCAGACGGTCTTCGGTGAAAAGCAATTGAAGCAGTCGACAGTGGAGCTTCCATTGCCTCTTTGGGGCGACAACCAGAAGATTTCGGGCGTCTTGACAATGAAAAGCTCGAGTGCATGACTACCTCAATAATAATACATGTATTAATACTAATACATGTACAAGTATAAGATTATTAGAAATGTGATCACACTGTAGTATGCTGTATCTAAATGATAGCATATCCCTATCCCTATCTAGTGGTTGGCTGCAATCGATGATGCATGTCAATGACCAAAGTCTCTCCTCAACGTCCTTCATTAGAGGTTGGCGCACTATTATAGTACGGCAATAACAGTGAGCCATGGCCGAGCAGCAACAGAAGAAGGAAGCGATTGCCACCGAGCAGGCCGAGCTGGCCCCGATGGAGAAGTCGTTCTGGTACAAGGAAGCCCTGACGGAGGACTTGTACCTGTCAGCGGCTCTCAAGACCATCACGTTCGAGGCCAAGTCCAAGTTCCAGACTATGCAGATCATCGAGACGCATTCGTTCGGCAAGACGCTCGTTCTGGACGGTAAGACGCAGTCGGCAAAGAACGACGAGTGCATTTACCACGAGACTCTGGTGCAGCCGGCCCTACTGGCCCACCCGAACCCGAAGACCGTCTACATTGGCGGCGGCGGCGAGTTCGCTACAGCCCGTGAAGTGCTCAAGCACAAGTCGGTCGAGAAGGTTGTGATGGTCGACATCGACGAGCTTGTGTGCAACATGTGCCGCAAAGAGATGCCCGAGTGGGCCGACGGCGCCTTCGAGGACCCGCGTCTTGAGGTGCATTACACAGACGCGCACGCCTTCCTAAAGCAGTACGACGGCACGTTCGATGTCATCATCATGGATATTGCGGACCCTATTGAGGCCGGTCCGGGCTACGTGCTGTACACGGAGGAGTTTTACAAGTACGCCAACTCCAAGCTCAACAAGGGCGGCTACATGGTAACCCAGTCGGGCCCCGGCGCCGTGTACAACTGGGACGAGTGCTTCTCGTCCATCTACTGCACTCTCAAGACCAACTTTAACACTGTCGTGCCCTACACGGTCGACATTCCATCGTTCGGCTGCATCTGGGCCTTCAACATGGCCACCAACGTGGAGGACGGCGACGGTGAGGCCGCTGTGACGGCCATTCGCGAGCGTAGCATCGCTACAACCAACGCTCTGGTGGAGTCACGCATCAGCAAGCCGCTCCAGTTCCTCGACGGCGTGAGCCACATGGGTCTCTTTGGCCTGCCCAAGATCGTACGTGAGGCCCTTGAGAAGGAGACGCGCGTTATCACGGTGGACAACCCCGTCTTCATGTTCTAAGAGGCTGACCTTGTAAATGCCATTTTTACACAACTCTCACCCTTTCGTCTCCATTTCTGTGTGCGACCGATATAAAAGGGCAACTCGTAGTCCATCTAGGCCAAAAAGACCAAAAAAACATCATTGTGCAGGGTGAGTGAAAGTGGTGTCTATGATTCTCTACTGCACGCTCAGCCTTCACTACACTGATCTGTAGCTACCGACTCGACTGGGACTGACCGAATCCGCCGTCTTCTCTAAATCATGCGCAATCCACCTTCGCCTCCTCCTTGCTCTCGCCGACCTCGAAGCGCTCGTAAGCAGCAACAGACACGTCAACGCCCAGCTTCTTGGCCTGCTCGGCAACAAAAGCGCCAACCTTGGGGTTGCCCTCTTCAATGAAGTGGTCCTGCTCCAGCAGCGTAAACTCGCCGAAAAACTTGTTCAATCGGCCCTCCGTCATCTTGGCGACGATGTGTGCAGGTTTGCCCGAGTCCTTGACCTGGTCGGCCAGGAATGCGCGCTCCTTCTCCACCAGCGCCTCCGGAACGGTCTCGCGCGACAGGAAGCGCGGCTTGGCGGCCACAATGTGCATGGCCAGACGGTGACCAAGCTCCTTCACACCGGCCACCTGCTCGGCCGACGCCGACTTGGACGGGAACTGCAGAGCCACAAGCGCACCAGCACGGCCGAGCCCAGGCGCAGCCACGTTGTGCAGGTAGCTGCAGATCGTTCCCTCTTTGAGCTGGAACTGCACGGCGCGGTTAGCCACAACGTTCTCGCCGACGACGCCCACCAGTTCGGGCACCTTCTCGGCCACAGTGGCACCGTCCACCTCCACGAGCGCCAGCTTATCGGTGGGCAGCTGAGTCACGATCTCCGAGGCTGAAGCATCGGCCAACGCACCAGCCACGCTACTGACAAGGGCCTGGAACTTGTCGTTCATGGCCACGAAGTCCGTCTCGCTGTTGACTTCCACCATTGCGGCAGCCAGACCGCTGTCGGCCACCTTGACGGAAACAAGGCCTTCAGCCGTTTGGCGACCGGATTTCTTGCTAGCTGAAGCAATACCCTTCTTGCGCAGCCACTCGAAGGCAGCTGGGAAATCACCCTCTGTAGCAGCCAGAGCATTGCGAACATCCTTGAGCGGAGCCTGCGACTCAGCGCGCAGCTTCTTGACGGCCTCGATGTCCGGTTTGTAAGTGCTCAGATGACGAGCAAACCGCAACGGTGACGGGCGCGCACAGCGAGACAGAGAAGCAAAGGTCATGATGGCAAGACAGATTGATACACTCGGGACGGTGTCAGCCGCACAAAATTGATGCGATGTGTTCGTTTATTTTTCAAAAGCGAAGTAATAAAACCAGTAGTTGAAAGCTTCCAGAATATTAATAAGCTACACAATTGCAAATACATGAAATAGTCCCGACTATTCGCGGTGAATGGTAAAATCAAGGTCGAGTCCAATACGGACGACCGCGAAACTCCGTAGCAATGCTACGTATGCTACTAGCATACGTCATGCACTGATGAAATAGGGCACAATTGCCCAGCCAGGCGTTTTGGGTGCTAAAAACAGAGCCTATTCTATATCATCGACGTATAGAGCCAAGTTGTGCGATAATACATTTTCATGAAGCGTAAAACTGATATCATCCATTTTTTTAACATAAACAATGTTTAAGTTTAAATATTATTAGTAATAATGACCCGATAATGATATTTTGTGGACCATGTATTTTTCAAAAACTACATTTGCCTTAATTAATAAAAAAATCATTAATTAATGATTGCTATGACCAAGTCTCGCGCGATATTATTTTAATAATCATTCGTGAGAGTTGAATCTGTACTATAATTGTTATCAGTTGGTGCATACTATTTCCTCATGGGGATCGCGTCTGAGTGATATTTCTCCCGGAAATGGGACCGAGTACCACAAAATACTGGAAGGAGACACTAGTAATAAAGCTGCCTGAAACGAGGCCGAAATACTTGAGACGGAAGCTGAAAGGCATGGGAATATCCGGCAATCCAATGACGTTCGTGCTGCTGGAGATACGGAACTGGTCGGTGAAGGCGCTAGGTTCGCCCAGAAGCAAATACAGATCGATAGTCACTAATACCGCAACGAATCCCATGAGCACATTGTTTTTTCAGATTGGCTGGCGGTAGTGCGAGCCGAAGCTGAAGACCCAAGCAGCCGTGTGTTGCTGGAAGATGATCGTGAAGAAGAACAATGTTGACAAGTGGTTATCCGCCATGAGCCACCATTTGGCCGCATCGATGTTCTCGGGTGAAAATGGGCAGTACCAGATTTCGCTGGTTAATAGATGGACGCTGCAACGTTGACAAGCTGCTGGCCGAACAGTGACACGAGTGTGGTGGGTCCAATGAGGCTGGACGTCGGGCGCACAGGCTTTAGTTCCTTCAGTGGCTTGGACAGCGTGATGGCGTACGAACAGCCCAGTAGAGAAAATCCGTCCGAGAGGATCCAGCACCACTGCGACACCATCACGGTGTGATACGACTGGAAGCCCCACATCACCGAACCAATTAGGCCGTATACTATCAGAAACTTGACGGACGCGAACGACGTCGCCAAGCTACAGCGGCCTTCACGGCACAGATCAACCACCGACTGGATCGTCTTCGACTTGCTCGTGAACGGCGACACAACTGAAGCTTCAGCGTCACTCAGAGCCACACCGCAGTGCGCGAAACGAAGAGCACCACAGTCGTTGCCCCCGTCGCCGCACATACCAGTCACTGCTCCTGTCTCCATGTGCAGCTTCACACACTCCACCTTGCCGTCGGGTGTCATGCGACTGTAGATGCGGATGTGCAGTAACAACCTCTTGATCTCGCCCATGGACACCAGGTAGTCGAACGCCACACCCGTGACGGCCAGCTCCACGTCCTCGCCCCGTTCGACCAAACTCTTCACCGCAGACAGGTCGTACTCTTCCTCCGAGTCCACGTCGCGCCACACCAACTTCTTGAACTCAGTCGTTGACACCATCTCACCCAGAATCACACGAGAGCTCGACGACACCATGCCACTCTGGCGAGCAATGTAGCAGCCGCACATGGCGTTGTCACCCGTGATCATGACGGTGCGAATGTCGCCGGCCTTGAGCTTGGCGATGGCGTCGGCCGTGTCGTCCTTGAGCTCGTTACGGAACAGAATGAGACTCAGCAGCGACAGACTCTCGTCCACGGCCTCGCGGTCGTTGGCGAACTCGACAACCTGCTCATGCGTCCAGTCGCTCGGCAGCTCGCGGTACGACAGACCCAAAACGTAGCATCCGTCCTTGGCGAGACGGTCGGCCACGCTCTTGTAGTCGGCCAGCACACTGCCAGGTGTGCTCAGCTGTTGCATGCGCTCGTACGACCCCTTGCAGAACACATAGTACTTGCCACTTTTGCGGTTGCACACTACGACGCTCATGGACATGCGGTGGTGGTCGAAGTCGTAGCGCTTGACGAACTCCAGTTCCAGTCCCGAGTCCACCTTCGACTTCACACACGGCTGTTCTCCTTCCTTCTTGACCAGCTCCCAACCCGTGGCCGTGAACATGCGCACCTCCACTTCGTTACCCACGAGACGGTCTTCGAGAGAGCCGACCGAGTGGCACGTCGTCAGGGCGTACAGAAGATCTTCAGACGACGATGCGTCCTTCACATCGTTGACAATGGGGGTGAAGAGGCCGTCCCTAACCGGTTGAACGCCGAGGAAGTCGAGTCCCTGCTTGGTGAGGGTGCCGGTCTTGTCGAAGCAGAAAATGCGCACCTTACCGGCGAGAGTGATACGTTGGACATTGAGTGAGAAAACGCCGAGCTTTTCGAGACGCTGGGAGGCGTTCACCTGGCCAACCGTGATGACAACGGGGAGGAGTGGACTGATGACGCACGACAGAACAAAGATGGCGTAGCAGAATGCGGCATAACGGTTGCTCAACTTGCCGTTGCTCAACAAGAAGTTGATCACAAGAATACACGCGATGACAGCGTAGACGAGAAGAAGGCCGATCAAGACCTTCAGGTGCTCGTTGTACTTGAATCGCATCGGGATCGGGAACAGGATCGATTGAATCAACTGACCCTTCGTCGTATGCGCACCAGTTGTCTGTACAATCGCCAGAATCTCCTCATTGCGACCCGAAGACAAGACGCGAGTACCAGCGAACAGCGTGTGCTTCTTGCTGCCCTTCTCAGGGTCATACACTTCCGAGCTGCGTTCAGGGATCGGGAACTTCTGCACCGGCATCGATTCACCGGTCAACATGGACTCGTCACACACCGTCGTGCCCTTCACGATGGCCATATCGCACGGCACCACCCAGTTCTCCGATACCTTCACCAGGTCACCAGGTGCCAAATCGGGAGAGGACAACACTCGCCACTCACCGGCACGGAACGCCGTCACATCCGTGCGATAACGGGTCATCTTGACAATCGACGACTGGATCTGACGCTGCGTGTAGATGTTAACCACGGCGGCACCCAGCACCACGACCGTCATGACAATCCCCATGTTCCAGTACGTGAAGTAGTACCAGACGTAGTAGCACATGATCTGGTAGATGTAGAACAGAGTGAAGAACTCCTGCGCCATGGACACTGGCAGCGACGGCATCTCCACGTCAACGGAGTTCGATCCGACCGTGTTGATTCGATGTCTCGCTTCGGTATCCGATAGTCCGCTGGCTTGTTGTTGCATGTCGTCGTAGGTGCGACCGAGTGCGACGACACCAGGCACAAAGCGCTGTTCGGTCTCCTCGTACACGTATCGGGTGTGCTGGAACTCGACAATTCGGAGTCCATCTACCTCCACCACCGGAACAGTCGTACGGTATCCGCTGATCTTTCCCTTGGAGGCGAAGAAGCTCTCGACTTTAGCTACGAAGTCCGACACACCCGATCGATCAGCTAGCAATACCTCGGTCTCGTCACGCTTGAACATGTAGACGAACTCGCATTTGTTGAGTGGGGTACGTTGCCGAAAGAAGTTAAGGATACGATCTTGCGCCGACATAATGCCCACGAACCAGACGAGAGCAAAGACCCACACTACGAAGAAAATTGCCGTGCTGTCCTCCCTTGAGTCGAAAAGCGGTGGGTCAAAGTTGCGATAGAAGTCCGCAATAATTGTAATGAGAAGTGCATGTAAGCCAACCGATGCCACCACCAAGCAGCTGAACACGCACGAGCCGAAGAACGAATTGGAGAAACCTATCTGCAGAATTTTCTCACTGGCTGTCGCTTGCATTTGCACATCTGAGGCGCGAATGCTCGTACGACGGCCATAGGTCTCACTCGCGCCAAGCATAGGGAAAGTATGAGGCGTCGCCAGCAACTTCTTATCGATATCCTTGGCCAGCTGCGTGTCTCTCTCATGAAAGAGTGTATACGCTTTCCAAACTCCAAGTAATGCAAACAGCGAGAGGTACACGAGGTAAATGATGACCAATGGCGTCTCCATGAAAGTAGTGAATCTGACTGTGGGCAGCACAGCGGTAGGATTAGCCGAGCACGCAGCCTTCAGATCCGTGTCAACTGAGCCGTCTCGAAGCATGAGGCTGAAGCAGTTCGCGCCCAAAGGGAATGAAGCATTGTTGTTCCGCCAGTTGCCTTGATATGTCCAAAAGACGGTGCTGTCTTGCGAAGCAGTAGTAGTGATGAGTTACTCTCAGCGCATTGAAGTTCCTCGGTGAGCTTGCCTGTCGCTGTATTCGCTACGGCTTGCACTCGACACACCGTGCTGGGATCGGTGTAGTTGAATGGTGGCGTGCTGGGATGGTACATGGTGTAAGGGAAGTTCACTTGGCGCTGCTTCTCCCAACCGTCCACATAGTACGACTCGTAGTCACCCCCTGACGGACGATTGTACTTTGTGTAGAGCACCTTGATGGTCTCGGAGTACTCGCAGCAATAGTATTCGGGACTGTGGCGGACCGGACATGCAGCGAAGTTATCTTGACTTGCTAGAAGCAGCACGCACTTGCGAAAGGTGCTAGTGTGGCTAGTAGGAGCACTAAGTACCAGAGAGGCATCGGAAACAGTGTGAGATGTCAGTTCGCTGAAGCAGATTGTCGAATGACTCAGTGTGACTACCTGGTGCTGGGAGAGAGTGCAGCGTTCCTAATAGTGTTTCCGAGCGCCAGACCAGGCAAAGAAACTGTAATCATGAAACAGCACATGTGCCTATTCTACTTGGATGGTCAGAGTGCGTGAGTACTGTACCCAGTCACACGTAATGACGATAGTGCTAGACCATTTGAGAGTTTTATCAAGACACGTTATACTCGGACGGAGCAGGAGTAACATTCGTAATGATGATCTAACACTGTGATGGGTTTGATTGTATGACTAAGTACAGTGCACTACAACACGGAACACTACTAATACCCCCGCAGGGCATGTGCTGTCTTACTTCTTCATCGGGATCAGGTCCTTATGGTACTTGTTGCGGAAGTACGAGCGGACAGGACCGAGTACCACGAAGTACTCGAACAGGATGCACGTGAAGACGTTGCCGAGGAGCATGGCGAACAACTTGAGGCGGAAGCTCATGGGCATTGGAATGTCCGGCAGTCCAACGACGTTCGTGCCGCTCGAGATGCGGAAGCGATCGGTGACGATACTCGGCTCACCCAGAAGCATGTACAGGTCGAGCGCTCCGACCGCCGCGAAGAACGCGATGAGCAAATAGTTTTTCCAGATGGGTTGGCGGTACGTCGAGCCGAAGCTGAAGACCCATGCTCCAATGTGCTGCTGGAAAATAACCGAGAAGAACAGCGTCGTGGCCAGGTGGTTATCCGACATGAGCCACCACTTAGCAACATCCACATTGTCTGGGGAAAAGGGGCAGTACCAGATTTGACTTGAGAGCAGATGGATGCTGAAACACAAGTAGATGATGTTGATCACCTCCTGTCCGAGGATAGAGGACAGCGTGGTAGGTCCAATCAGGCTCGACGTCGGTCGCATATCCTTCAGTTCATCCAGTGGCTTGGACAACGTGATGACGTATGAACATCCAACCAGCATGAAACCCTCGACCAAGATCCAGCACCACTGTGAAAGATTGATGGCATGGTAATACATGAACAACCGAAGCACCGAACCGATGAGGCCGTACATGATGAGGAACTTGACGGACGCGAACGACGTCGCGACACTGCAACGGCCTTCACGGCACAGATCAACCACCGACTGGATCGTCTTCGACTTGCTCGTGAACGGCGACACAACTGAAGCTTCAGCGTCACTTAGAGCCACACCGCAGTGCGCGAAACGAAGAGCACCACAGTCGTTGCCACCGTCGCCGCACATACCAGTCACTGCTCCTGTCTCCATGTGCAGCTTCACACACTCCACCTTGCCGTCGGGTGTCATGCGACTGTAGATGCGGATGTGCAGTAACAACCCCTTGATCTCGCCCATGGACACCAGGTAGTCGAACGCCACACCCGTGACGGCCAGCTCCACGTCCTCGCCCCGTTCGACCAAACTCTTCACCGCAGGCAGGTCGTACTCTTCCTCCGAGTCCACGTCGCGCCACACCAACTTCTTGAACTCAGTCGTTGACACCATCTCACCCAAAATCACACGAGAGCTCGACGACACCATGCCGCTCTGGCGAGCAATGTAGCAGCCGCACATGGCGTTGTCACCCGTGATCATGACGGTGCGAATGTCGCCGGCCTTGAGCTTGGCGATGGCGTCGGCCGTGTCGTCCTTGAGCTCGTTACGGAACAGAATGAGACCCAGCAGCGACAGACTCTCGTCCACAGCCTCGCGGTCGTTGGCAAACTCGACAACTTGCTCATGCGTCCAGTCGCTCGGCAGCTCGCGGTACGACAGACCCAAAACGTAGCATCCGTCCTTGGCGAGACGGTCGGCCACGCTCTTGTAGTCCGCCGGCACACTGCCAGGTGTGCTCAGCTGTTGCATGCGCTCGTACGACCCCTTGCAGAACACATAGTACTTGCCACTCTTGCGGTTGCGCACCACGACGCTCATGGACATGCGGTGGTGGTCGAAGTCGTAGCGCTTGACGAACTCCAGTTCCAGTCCCGGGTCCACCTTCGACCTCACATACGGCTGTTCTCCTTCCTTCTCGACCAGCTCCCAACCCGTGGCCGTAAACATGCGCACCTCCACTTCGTTACCCACGAGACGGTCTTCGAGAGAGCCGACCGAGTGGCACGTCGTCAGGGCGTACAGAAGATCTTCAGACGACGATGCGTCCTTCACATCGTTGACAATGGGGGTGAAGAGGCCGTCCCTAACCGGTTGAACGCCGAGGAAGTCGAGTCCCTGCTTGGTGAGGGTGCCGGTCTTGTCGAAGCAGAAAATGCGCACCTTACCGGCGAGAGTGATACGTTGGACATTGAGTGAGAAAACGCCGAGCTTTTCGAGACGCTGGGAGGCGTTCACCTGGCCAACCGTGATGACAACGGGGAGGAGTGGACTGATGACGCACGACAGAACAAAGATGGCGTAGCAGAATGCGGCATAACGGTTGCTCAACTTGCCGTTGCTCAACAAGAAGTTGATCACAAGAATACACGCGATGACAGCGTAGACGAGAAGAAGGCCGATCAAGACCTTCAGGTGCTCGTTGTACTTGAATCGCATCGGGATCGGGAACAGGATCGATTGAATCAACTGACCCTTCGTCGTATGCGCACCAGTTGTCTGTACAATCGCCAGAATCTCCTCATTGCGACCCGAAGACAAGACGCGAGTACCAGCGAACAGCGTGTGCTTCTTGCTGCCCTTCTCAGGGTCATACACTTCCGAGCTGCGTTCAGGGATCGGGAACTTCTGCACCGGCATCGATTCACCGGTCAACATGGACTCGTCACACACCGTCGTGCCCTTCACGATGGCCATATCGCACGGCACCACCCAGTTCTCCGATACCTTCACCAGGTCACCAGGTGCCAAATCGGGAGAGGACAACACTCGCCACTCACCGGCACGGAACGCCGTCACATCCGTGCGATAACGGGTCATCTTGACAATCGACGACTGGATCTGACGCTGCGTGTAGATGTTAACCACGGCGGCACCCAGCACCACGACCGTCATGACAATCCCCATGTTCCAGTACGTGAAGTAGTACCAGACGTAGTAGCACATGATCTGGTAGATGTAGAACAGAGTGAAGAACTCCTGCGCCATGGACACTGGCAGCGACGGCATCTCCACGTCAACGGAGTTCGATCCGACCGTGTTGATCCGATGTCTCGCTTCGGTATCCGATAGTCCGCTGGCTTCTTGTTGCATGTCGTCGTAGGTGCGACCGAGTGCGACGACACCAGGCACAAAGCGCTGTTCGGTCTCCTCGTACACGTATCGGGTGTGCTGGAACTCGACAATTCGGAGTCCATCTACCTCCACCACCGGAACAGTCGTACGGTATCCGCTGATCTTTCCCTTGGAGGTGAAGAAGCTCTCGACTTTAGCTACGAAGTCCGACACACCCGATCGATCAGCTAGCAATACCTCGGTCTCGTCACGCTTGAGCATGTAGACGAACGCGCACTTGTCGAGTGGCACACGGACACGGAAGAAGTTGAAGATGATGTCCTGCTTCGCCACGATCACGACAAACCAAAGGGAAGTGATGACCCACACGATAATGAACACAAGAGCATTGTCCTCAGACGTGTCGAAAAGCGGAGGGTCAAAGTTGCCGTAGTAGTCGCAAATGATTATGATGAGGATCACGTTCAATGCGAGAGACGCCACCACCACACAACCAAAGACAAAGTTGCCTAGATACGAAGGGGAGAAACCCGTTTGCAGAATACCCTCGGCAGCTTCGATCTGCATGCGAGTATCGGAGACACGGACACTCGTGTGGCGGCCGTTGGCATTGCCCGCGACTGCACGCGACGGCGTCTGGGGCGTGTTAATGAGTTTCTTGCTCATCTCGTTTACCGACTTGTTTGCGTTCTGCATGAAGTTTTTGTAGACCGTCCAGCCTCCGAGGATGACAAAGAAGGCCAGATACAGCAGGTAGATGATGACCAACGGAGTCTCCGTAAACGTAGTGAATCGAGGCTCGACAGTTGAAGACGTGGATATACATGCGTCCATCAGATCCGAGTCGACTGTGCCGTCACGAAGCATGATGCTGTAGCAAGTGGCACCAACGGGGAACGTAGCGTTGTTGTTGCGGACGTTAGCTGCATACGTCCAGAAGACGGTGCTGTCTTGAGACGCTGCTACGAGGGACGAGTTGGTGTCGGCACACTGCAATTCTTCAGTGAGCACGCCCGTTGCCGTGTTGGCCACGGCCTGCACTCGGCAGATCGTGCTCGGGTCGTCATAGTAGAACTCTTGCGTCGTAGGATGGTACATAGTGTACGGGTAGTTCACTTGACGCTGCTCGTTCCAACCGTCGACGTAGTACGACTCGTAGTCGCCGCCCGACGGGCGGTTGTACTTGGTGTAGAGCACCTTGGTGGTCTCCGAGTACTCGCAGCAGTGATATTCTGGACTGTGGCGCACCGGGCAAGCGGCGAAGTCCATTTGGTCAGCCGCTGCAGCGCGTACTTGAGTGGGAACTAACGTGGCCAGAGCCATCGTTGGCAGGAGCATCGAACTCCAGCGAGGCATCTTTTTTGTAGTAGACACTGAGAATTGTGCTTGATGTGAGGAAGTTTCGATGTGAGCTCGCCGATGCAAATTGCCGAATGATTGGACTTTGGGCGTGGAAAGTAGGGTATCCAGATAGAGCACCACCGTCTCTGTAACAGCTACAGAAAGGCCACGGTTTCGGTGCTGGGACTTCTCAGTTTGAACATCCAAACAAAAAGGTGAGGCGTTGGGGGTTATGCTGGGGGCTGGTGAACTGAGAGAACCGGTAGCAAGAAGTAGAAAGTAAGGCAAATGCGTTAAAGTATATTATTATAAACGCGGGACTTGGATGTGCCCATGTAGATTTTGAACCTTCACTTTTCTGCCGACCCAGGCAATCGCTGCTTGTTGATGTACTGTAGATAGGACGAGGATCTGCACCTTGGACGTTTAGACGAGCTGCGATGATCGCAGTGCGATCTATTGAAAACAAAAACGCCGTTAAGTTTACGACGGGATCAAACATTTCCCTAAGCGCTTGATCAAAGCGGTTTCCTTCAGCAACTTGAAAGCAGGCCTGGTCTGGTATTGCCAGAGTACCATGGTACTTTACAGTTAAGTGTATAGTTCTGTTTTCCCAATGCTGGAGTCGTGAAAGTTTTGGCCGTGAATGCACCGAACTTTCAAGAGTACGGTGGGAATTTTTGTCAGCGTCGTTGGCTTTTATCTTGTCTTGCAAATCAGACCACTCGTGCAGCGTGTTCCTAAAACCATGTTGCCTTTTTAGCTGGTACCGTACTTAAGTCCAGTACAGACTCCGCCCAGAAACTAAAAAGGGTGGACCTTCAAAATTCCCAAAGGATATCAAGTAATTTTCGGCTATTAATTCTTGCAATATTATATTATCACGTTTACTCTGGCTGATAAAGCTGAAAGTAATATGAGCGCGTTTGCAAGGGTATAAGTTGTATGTGCTTTTTGGGGGGGTGGAGTTTGTACTGTACATGTACATACATGACTGTAAATTTTACAGTGTAAAACAAAAAAGCACGGCGACGATCCAGATGAACTGCGACGCAACCACAAGTATCTAGCAGCTGATACATGTTTTAATACGGTATGTACCGACAATCCTCTTTGTAGTAGTACCGTCGGGAAGCCATCACTACCGCTATCCAAAGCTGTACCATTACAAGGTACCATATTTTTTGCTGTCATTGGACTATATCACAGCTCTAAAGCTGGAGTGCGCCAAGCCCTTACGAGCTTCGCAATAGTAGACCCGCACCCTTATCTATGAGCTGCTGGAAGCACACGGTTTTGGTTACGAGAGTTGTGAATACTACGTATCAGAGTAAGAGTCCTGAAGGGGAGGACACCATGATGATGTCGCAGTAGCAAAGCCTGATGTCTATCGAACAGCAAGAGAGCGTAGTCGTAAACGAGCCGATTGACAAAATGTGTGGCTCAATTCTCTTAAGTTAAGGACCTCTCGATAATAATAATCGTCGATTTTGTATCACTAAGTACAATCTGGTAGAGTAGTTTTGACTTGGGCATGTTCTTTTAACTACCAGTACTGTAGCAGAATCACGTTAACCTCCTTAAGAGGGTATCACTATTTGGGATATCACTGTAAAGAGGATTGTCTCTACGTGGCCCGATGGAAATCCCTTTTAAATACAGTATCAATGGCAAAGTACTATTAATAAATGGGTTTATAATGCCAACTGCATTTTCTTTTTTAATTATTTTTTTAAATGTCTCGTGAAAAAAGCTTTTAAGGTTTTAAAATAGCTGTTTCTGCTCGACGCTTCTTTGTAAAATAACCGCAGCGGTTTTTTATTATTGCAACGCGAGCTGTTGGAATTGCAATCATCATGATGCAACCAACACACAGCTATCCCACAGTGTAACCCAGGTTGGGGTGCCGTAGCAGACAGGTTTTACCCGAACAGTACATGTATAAATGCGGGGGCCGGTGGAGTGCAACTGCAACGAGAATCTAAAGCAGTGCATCGCTTTAGCGGAGACTTATCTCGTGATTGTCTCCCCGAAGTAGTGAGTGGAAAAAGTATGCGAGGATCTCCAAAATTAGTTCTGGTTCTGGTAAGAACCTTTGATATTCAGTACTAAGATTGTTAGAGCCCGCAAATCATTTAGACAGGGTTTGGAATTACATGTAAGATATGAGTTTACGCCTTTTACTAATACGAATTATCGAGAGGCGTATCTAAACTCGTCGCTTTAAATTTACTAGAGCACTAATATTATTTCCGCTAGTTAATGTGGAACCCAAGCAGCCACAAGTATCTCAATCATCCCTGCAGTAGCGTGCCGTCGAACCCATTCGTTCCTTCTGCGAATCCGTAGAGCCTATAAGGGAGATTCGGTCGAAACTTGTGAGGGAAATGAGACTCACTGTCTGACGAATGATGGCATACTCCCACTTTATTTAGGACTTGGAACCGCGGAAATTCTAGAGTTGACTCTTTGCGCATCAATTAAAATAATTTATTTTTATGGCTTTTATTGGATTTGCAAAGTATTAGACATTTAATCAACGCATGCAAGCGCTACTGTTTTAGCATTTAAAGCACTTTAATGAGCTGCTTTACTACTATTTTAGTACACCTAAAAATAATGTCAATTATAATACCCTGCCTACTGTTCAATTTAGTTCTGTTGAACAAGATTGGAGAATCAGCACGTTTCCGCAATGATACCGGCCTCAGTGCAAACTGTAAAAAGTTCCATCGCTTTATAAAATGTTAGCAGTTTAATAGCACGGCGATGACTTGTGACCACCGATATATGCATGTAATAGCGTTTTTTTATTGTGAAGACGGGGGCTACCGGCATACGAAACGGTTGAATCCATCACATCGCTCTGTACAATGTATACAGTTCTGTGCGTTCCCAGTGGGCACTGCCCACCCAACATTGGCCCGATGGCAATGTCATTGGCATTGGGTGGGCCATCAAACCTTCAGTTGGTAAAGTATTCTTGAAGTCTTCAAGTGTACCAGCTGAATGTTTGGACTCCAAACTTTGGAGTGACAATGATGCGTTTTTTTCTGCCTCTCGGGGATCTTATGTTGAAGTGCAAGAGCGCCTCAGAGCCTCCTGCTAGTTGTATCGGTACTCTCGAGGCTCGAGTCGAGCCTCAGTCCTCAATTTGCGAGCTGAAGTACAGCAAGTCGCTCACTATTAATAACCATCCATTTTATGTGAATACAGGCTAAAGCTCACGTGTTCTATAATAAGACTGGTGCTGGTAAGAGTTTTTCGCCGGACTATGCACAAAGGATACTCTTCATTGGACAAATTAAGTTCTTTATCGCAGTACCGTGTTTCCTACACCGTGTTGAGCACACAGTCGGTGGGCAGGGGAGCTCATTGCCGCGTCCTGCGAGTTGCCCCAGCGCCACGCAAACGTTGATGAATGCCTCTGAGTCTCCAGGCTGGAGCCCAGCACCATCCCACGATGTCACCCTGAATGGATGGGACAGCAGGCATGAGAGGCATAGATGCGGCAGGATGAACACCTTGAGGCTCGAGTCGAGCACAGACTCTGTATTAATAACCGTCGCTCTGTGACAGAGCGACGGTTATTAATACTGTACCGGTAATGGGCGCCATTGTGAATTGTGACCTCCAGCTGTGCATGGGCCGTGTCACTATGGCATCTTTGGCAAAGATTATTTGCAGACCGCGCCGTAGTTACAATATGATGTGTCTCAATCGCATGCAGCGAGAACGCCTCGATTGCACGAGCCTACAGCAGTGTCAGTGCGACTCAATATCGTCGCGAAGGTCGAAGCAAGGTTCCACAACAGGGATACTGTAGCAAGGAGCGAGCTACGCAAAACAAAACATGTTTTACGTCGTCGCAAACACGGTGAGCGTGTGTCGCGATCTGAGGCTGGGTGCCAGTACATGTACAGCGTCTTTATGCAGTGTCCATGTACTTAAAGTAGCATTCACTGTACTGTATGACAGCCACCATCGAGGTACGAGGAGCATACGCTTTTCTAGCCAAAAATAAACACTTTTTGGTGAACGGTAGACATAATTGACACGACCAAACACTGAACTGACCGCTGGCATACACTTTTCTGACCACTAGCAAACACTTACCGAGCCTTAGGCTCGGTCTTATATCTGCCCACAATAGCGGGATGGGATGCCTGCAATTTCGAGAATCCGCAGGACTTCCAACCCGGTGTTATAGACAGGTGGCTCCGAACCGCCACTGGCTCGTGTCGGCGGTGACGATTGGATTTGAGATGAGCGGGATTTGTGTATCCCAAGACCGTGCCACAGTGGGACGAGAAGGGGTGTCAACCCTACAGGTCATCCCAATGGTCCATCCCTCTTTTGGGACGATATAAGACTGAGCCTTAAAGAAAGGACGTGGGATTTCACCTCTTTTACGTACGTCTGCACTTTCCGTGCGGAACCTGCACAAAACGGGCGAAACGCTCATAATTACCAATTACCTGACTTGGTCAATTAATTCTGAACCGCTGGTTTACATTTCCCCGACTTTGTCAATTAATTCTGAACCGCTGGTTCACATTTACCTGACTTTGTCAAGTGAACATAATAATGCTAACCACCAAATCGATAGAAAAGGTACTAAATTTGCATGGAAAAACGTTTGGTGCTAAGCACAGTTTTTATTTGTCCTAAAGAACACATTTGTAGGGATATTAAAAAACTTAAGCCCGCTTACGCTGAATTTGTCTCTACTACTCCGTCTAGCAAATAATTCTGAACCTCAGCCTAAAGGGTCAGATACTCTCCTACCTGACCACCACCCAAACGTCTGCACGATGCCCCCCAAACTCTTTGGGACCAAGCGTGCCAAGCTGCATGTCGAGTCCGACTTCGTCAAGTATCGATGGGATCATTTTTGCTGCTCGAGCATTTTTTCAGTGAGAGCAAAATGGTGCAGCATTTGCGCAGGCGACCACGAAATGGTCGAGCGCCGCCTGCAATGTAAGAGCCCGACTTGCGGAGGATCGGGGTTGCCGAAGAAGTGTGCAGTGCAATGGAAAGTTCAATACTGCGAAGTCTCGTCGACGTGGGTCGTTCTCGAGAACACTGAGAGGCATTCACGAGGCGATACGCCGTGTGCTGTAGGACCACGCCCACGCGTTACTCCTGAAATGCGGGAGTACATGAAACGCATGGATGAGAGCGCAGTACCACCACGCTTAATATGGAGTAATAACTTGTGACGATAGCGGAAGACTACTCTATATGCCTTCCCACGTCTGTAGCGGGCGGTCGAATTACACCGCCCAAGGAGGCTACACGATTGGCAAAAGTATTGGTTTCAACGAGTCGGGTGGCTATGTACGCTACCCCCACGCCTTCGGTGGTACGTGTTTTATATGTTGGCGATGATCGAGAGATCCCTACAGAGGTGAATGACATCTCGTCGCTTTCAGACGACGTTCCTCTCAGCAGTGAGCGTCTCGCTTCGTTAATTTCCCCCGAGTGCCTTCAAGATGAGAAAAACAAAAGGCGGCGAGCTTTTACAGGTCTGCTGTTAAGTGGTCAGTGCGTCGAGCCCACCACGTTGGTATGCCCAGAGAGGGGTGGGTGGTGCGAACAGACTCCAACCAGTGCTCCTGCTACTACTATGAAAAGTTTTTGTCTTGCGCGCACATTATTTGCGGTCGCGCTGCGTACGGTCTCAGCGTTCCTGGCGTCAACGGATACCAACTAAAATTTAAAGATCGACGGATTCGACGAAATGTACAAGGTCAAGGTAGGTGGATCAAGAATTTGGTGCCAATGTACAGAGGACTCAGATGACATTGCCGGGGGTTTTACCCGCACTACCCTTAGCTATCCCGGATCATTTGCATTGCGGTCCGATACGCTATCCCTCGGGTCTTATGCTAGATTCATACGTTCCCAACCAGATTTTGGAGTGCGGGTGCGGTGGGAGTAAACCCCGAGGCATGGGATACGCGCCTTCCGGGTAATTACCAGTACGATACGTGGAGCATCACCCCTCAATACCTGACACCAACCGTGGCCCTGCCCTTGAGGCATACGCGGGGTAGACCTCCGCTAGCATCCCCAGCGCTAGATGCTCAATACGTACTACGGTGAGCTCAGCATACGAATAACATTTTCTTAGTTGAATGACACATTGCTTTGAATTCTATTGTGAACAAGTCTTGTACTAGCTGTAGTCTTACCTAAGCGTGGCATCACGCTCGGTAAAACAAACCTCTGTTACGAGTTGCTAGTCTACTAGTACATGTTGTCGTACGGACAAGTAAGTGTTCACAATAAAGGTAAACTGTTAAATAATTGTCAACATTAGAGTTTATAATTACGTGCCAGTGTAACTTAATTGTGAACTCTCGGCCCACAATTAATTGACTAGATCGCATTATTGTAAACCGCAGCCCATCTAGAACTTGGCACATAATTTTAGCACTGTCATTTAGTTATGAGGAGCTACATTGTGTGATAGTATTAGAAATTTAAAGTACTTAACCGAATAGGACCGGTCACTATAAAAAAATCCTTCGGACCGGTTCACTTTAAAGAAACATTCAATTTCCTCACTTCTTCCCACTCGGCACCCCCTGAGCTAACGAAATGACCCAGAAGACGAGAGTGAGGGACCAGTGGGCGACCATTCAGTCCTGGAAGCGTCACCCCGGGTGGTCAACTGCGGATGCTGTGCGCCATCTCGGAATCGCCCGACCGAAGCTCCTTACTTGGAAGAGAAAATACTGGAACATGCTGGAGCCACCAGAGGAAGATGGCCAGCGCTATCGAGTGAAGGGAGCGGGGCGTCCGTACAAGCTGGCAAGCTACGAGTTTCAGGCCTTGGAGTACTACGACAGAAGTTTGCGGGAGGACGGAGTGGTGCACTACGCAGACTTCCTGCGATACCTAAGAACTATTCCTGAATTTGCCATAATACACAGGGAAACGCAACGATCGCGAGCAAGACGCTTCATGAAACGATACGACCCCGGTAGCGAAGAGGCTGGGGCCGCAAGAGCTGCTGTTAATGCCGGTGATCCTGCGCTACACGTGGAAGCTGGTACAAGTGGAGATGCAAATGCAGACAAATCATACCCCGTATCAGATGTCGCTCTCTGCGAATCAGGCGAAGGCCCTAACCCGGAATCAGTCGAAGATTCCGCTCCGATTCCATCGGATGCATCAGTTTTAGAATCAGACTTGGAGCTCCCAGGACCAGTGGCTAGCGTTGAATCAGGGGTGGAATCAGAAAAGAGAAAAAAGCCTCGATTTTGCCTTGAAAATCCAACTGGAGATCCCGACACCAAGCTCCTGCAACAGAGTGCCGCCCCATACAGCCTGCAGCCACGAATTAACCTATTTGTACCTGTACGCATCTACCCCCACGCCGCAGGTAGGTCCGCAGAGCTTGTCTCGATTCCACTCTTCGCTGATGACATCGCCAGCGTAAAGGAAGGAGCTCCGATTACTAGCTCCGTGGTTGACTATTGTACCTCTCGTTACACAAAACCCGAACCAGAGCTCATGTTACCTGCAAGATCGGCTGTATTTTCCGCCATTAACTACGCCTACATCAAGCACTCGGGTCGGGAGTCCAGCGCCCCCGACACAATTGGTGATTTCGATTGGAGTGGATACAAATATGTATTACTGCCTGTGGCGTTTAACGACCACTGGAGCGTTGTAATTATCCAGAATGGCAGTGACGCAAAAAAGATATATTATCACATCGACTCGCTTCACAATGGTCACGACAAGGAGTATATTTCGCGTGTCTGGACTGGTGGTTTGCGGTTCTACACACGAGCCGTGGGAGATTCGAGGCAGCCAGGGGGTTTTCCTACACCTGCAAGCCCCGCCCGACTAATGCGGTAGATTGCGGCATATATATGCTGCACTACCTTTACAAGGTCGCCCAGCATATCAAGCAGCACAAGCCAAGTTCCATCCTGCTGCAGATTGAGACGCTTGCCAAGGGTGGCTTCAATGCCAGCAAGGCCAACCAAGCCAGGACGTCTCTGCTTTCTCAGCTCACAAAGACTATGTAAAAGCTAGCTACTAGGACACAGATTTACTGAATTAAGTCGTTTAAAATGACAATTTTTCTCTTCTCCGTTGATGTACGGCTTGCGCAAGCTAGGTAGGCCTCTCATGCCTCGGAGCCCATGGAGCATGGACCCGCTCTAAACTCGAGCAAATGAAGACACGCTGCCCACAGGAAACAAAAGCCATGATTTGCTGTGCAGCAGCGTGCTCGGCGTCGTGCAAACGCTTCTACGTGTGAAAGTGTATACTGGCGGGTATTTTGTGGTGTCTACTGAGGCCGAATCTCATTCTAATGTGGGCTTTCACACTCGAGGTACAGTGTACAGTACAGTTGACAAGGCCCTTAGCGAGATTGCTCTTCAAAGGGGGGGGGGCAATGTATTGACTCTTCGATTAACTACAAAACGAACTTGCTAAGTAATTTTTAGGATAAATAACGCTACGCCGAAGCGAAAAATCCACAGAGGCCTGAAGTAGGCCATTTTGATCCAGGACGGGCCTGGACCCGAGATTGCTCTTCAAAGATGCACTTCCTGCGACATGTGCTGGTTCGAGCAGCGATTATTGGCATTTTAACTAACAGGACTCCAGCCGCTTGTGCGTAGTATTAATAGCACAAGCACTGCTACATGTACACGTCTCCGTCTTCGCACGACACCCTCGCCAGCCATTTACTTTCTTCGCTGCTCAGCCCCATCAATTTTCCGCTCGCCGCCAGCCTGTCTATGGATTGGTCCGAGCGTCGAAAACATGTCTGCGAAAGTCTCACCAGTCCATGGATACTGGGGTTCGAACGCGATGTTTGGATGCGTGTGCAAGTCCCATTCGATGTTTGCAATCAATGCCTAGCACACCCAACCAACCAAAGTATCTTCCTCATTTCCCACCACCAGATTGTCAAGATGCCGTGCTGGAGCTCAGTGCTTCTGTCAACGCTGGCTCTTCACTCATGGGAAGCTTACGTCACGTAGCGACTTGGTGTTTTTCCGTAACAATACCCTAAGATCGCTACAGCTTGCTCCCCTTGCAAATGCATTCCTCCAGTGCCAAGCAACGCGCTTGTCCGATCCGACACAGTCCTAAATTCTATTGCTGCGAGTACTCGGAGACTACCACAGTGGTCTACACCAAGTACAATCGACCGGTTGGCGGAGACTACGAGTCGTTCTACATCGATGGCTGGAACAAACAGCGCCAAGTGAACTACCCGTACGTCATGTACGACACACAGACGCCTAAATTCTACTACAACGACCCCAGCACAATCTGTCGAGTGCAGGCTTATAGCCAAGCCGGAAACGGGCCAGTTGACGGGAGAGTTACAGTGTGCCGACTTCAATTCATCATTGATAGCTGCGTCGCAAGACAGCAAGCACTCTCATGTTGCGTGACGACTCTGTGGATTCGGATTTTAAGGATGCTTGTATATCAACGTCCACAACCACGACCCCGCATTTCACCTCGTACACAGAGACTCCGCTAGTCATCATCTACTTTTTGTATCTCGCCTCCTTCTTGCTGCTCGGTGGTACAAGAACTTCAAGCAGACGGCCAACCAGTCCGTGAACGAGACGAACAAGAAGCTGGTTGCTACCCCACAGACGCCGTCAAGAGCTGTTGTGGGCGATGCCAATGGTCGTCACACGGGCGTTCGTGCCTCTGATACGCGAAAGCAGATCGAAGCCAGCGAGGGAAATTTACAGACACGGCTCTCAAACTCTTACCTCGGCACGTTCGTGTTTGGCTGTGTAGTGATTGCGTCGCTGGCTCTGAACGCTTCTCATCGTCATTATCGCCGACTATTACGCCCCCCCCCTCGTTGATGCGTCAGAGGACAACGCCGTCGTGTTCATCGTCATGTGGGTCATCATGTCGATCAGGTTTGTGGTTATCGAAGCGTTGAAAGATCGAATTTACAACTTCTTCCGTCTACGGGTGCCATTTGACAAGTGCGAGTTTGTCTACATGCTGAAGCGGGACGACACCGAAGTTCTTCTTGCGGATCGATCGGGTGTGTCGGACTTCGTAGCTAAAGTCGAGAGCTTCTTCGCCTCCAAGGGAAAGATCAGCGGATGCCGTACGACTGTTCCGGTGGTGGAGGTAGATGGACTCCGAATTGTCGAGTTCCAGCACATCCGATACGTGTACGAGGAGACCGAACAGCGCTTTGTGCCTGGTGTCGTCGCACTCGGTCGCACCTACGACGATATGCAACAAGAAGCCAGCGGACTATCGGATACCGAAGCGAGACACCGAATCAACACGGTCGGATCGAATTCCGTTGACGTGGAGATGCCGTCGCTGCCAGTGTCCATGGCGCAGGAGTTCTTCACTCTGTTCTACATCTACCAGATCATGTGCTACTACGTCTGGTACTACTTCACGTACTGGAACATGGGGATTGTCATGACGGTCGTGGTGCTGGGTGCCGCCGTGGTTAACATCTACACGCAGCGTCAGATCCAGTCGTCGATTGTCAAGATGACCCGTTATCACACGGATGTGACGGCGTTCCGTGCCGGTGAGTGGCGAGTGTTGTCCTCTCCCGATTTGGCACCTGGTGACCTGGTGAAGGTGTCGGAGAACTGGGTGGTGCCGTGCGATATGGCCATCGTGAAGGGCACGACGGTGTGTGACGAGTCCATGTTGACCGGTGAATCGATGCCGGTGCAGAAGTTCCCGATCCCTGAACGCAGCTCGGAAGTGTATGACCCTGAGAAGGGCAGCAAGAAGCACACGCTGTTCGCTGGTACTCGCGTCTTGTCTTCGGGTCGCAATGAGGAGATTCTGGCGATTGTACAGACAACTGGTGCGCATACGACGAAGGGTCAGTTGATTCAATCGATCCTGTTCCCGATCCCGATGCGATTCAAGTACAACGAGCACCTGAAGGTCTTGATCGGCCTTCTTCTCGTCTACGCTGTCATCGCGTGTATTCTTGTGATCAACTTCTTGTTGAGCAACGGCAAGTTGAGCAACCGTTATGCCGCATTCTGCTACGCCATCTTTGTTCTGTCGTGCGTCATCAGTCCACTCCTCCCCGTTGTCATCACGGTTGGCCAGGTGAACGCCTCCCAGCGTCTCGAAAAGCTCGGCGTTTTCTCACTCAATGTCCAACGTATCACTCTCGCCGGTAAGGTGCGCATTTTCTGCTTCGACAAGACCGGCACCCTCACCAAGCAGGGACTCGACTTCCTCGGCGTTCAACCGGTTAGGGACGGCCTCTTCACCCCCATTGTCAACGATGTGAAGGACGCATCGTCGTCTGAAGATCTTCTGTACGCACTGACGACGTGCCACTCGGTCGGCTCTCTTGAAGACCGTCTCGCGGGTAACGAAGTGGAGGTGCGCATGTTCACGGCCACGGGTTGGGAGCTGGTCAAGAAGGAAGGAGAACAGCCGTGTGTGAAGTCGAAGGTGGACTCGGGACTGGAACTGGAGTTCGTCAAGCGCTACGACTTCGACCACCACCGCATGTCCATGAGCGTCGTAGTGTGCAACCGCAAAAGTGGCAAGTACTATGTGTTCTGCAAGGGGTCGTACGAGCGCATGCAACAGCTGAGCACACCTGGCAGTGTGCTGGCCGACTACAAGAGCGTGGCCGACCGTCTCGCCAAGGACGGATGCTACGTTTTGGGTCTGTCGTACCGCGAGCTGCCGAGCGACTGGACGCATGAGCAGGTTGTCGAGTTCGCCAACGACCGCGAGGCCGTGGACGAGAGTCTGTCGCTGCTGAGTCTCATTCTGTTCCGTAACGAGCTCAAGGACGACACGGCCGACGCCATCGCCAAGCTCAAGGCCGGCGACATTCGCACCGTCATGATCACGGGTGACAACGCCATGTGCGGCTGCTACATTGCTCGCCAGAGTGGCATGGTGTCGTCGAGCTCTCGTGTGATTCTGGGTGAGATGGTGTCAACGACTGAGTTCAAGAAGTTGGTGTGGCGCGACGTGGACTCGGAGGAAGAGTACGACCTGTCTGCGGTGAAGAGTTTGGTCGAACGGGGCGAGGACGTGGAGCTGGCCGTCACGGGTGTGGCGTTCGACTACCTGGTGTCCATGGGCGAGATCAAGGGGTTGTTACTGCACATTCGCATCTACAGTCGCATGACACCCGACGGCAAGGTGGAGTGTGTGAAGCTGCACATGGAGACAGGAGCAGTGACTGGTATGTGCGGCGACGGGGGCAACGACTGTGGTGCTCTTCGTTTCGCGCACTGCGGTGTGGCTCTGAGTGACGCTGAAGCTTCAGTTGTGTCACCGTTCACGAGCAAGTCGAAGACGATCGAGTCGGTAGTTGATCTGTGCTGTGAAGGCCGCTGCAGTGTCGCGACGTCGTTCGCGTCCGTCAAATTCCTGATAGTCTACGGCCTCATTGAGTCCGTTCTCCGATTGTTCCAGTACTACCACGCCGTCGTTATGTCTGGATCCTCGCGGTCGGCTTCACACTCGTGGGCTGTTTGTACGTCATCACGTGGTCTAAGCCACTGAAGGAGCTGAAAGACACCCGTCCGACGTTCAGTTTGATCGGACCCAGCACGTTGTTGTCGATCTTCGGTCAAGAGGCCTTCAACGTCCTTTACTCCACATGCTCACGAGCGAAGTTTGGTATTGTCCGTTCTCCCCGGACGACGTCGATGTGGCCAAGTGGTGGCTGCTCTCGGACAATCACATGGCGACGGTGCTCTTCTTCTCAATTATCTTCCAGCAGCACACGGCCGCGTGGACATTCAGCTTCGGCTCGATCTACCGTCAGCCAATCTGACGCAATTACCTGCTCTTGGCCTTCTTCGCCGCTGTCGATGCTCTCGACCTGTACCTGATTCTTGGAGAGCCAAGCTCCCTCACCGACCAGTTCCGTATTTCGAGTAGCACGAACGTCGTCGGACTGCCGGACGTGGCGATGCCTATGAGTTTCCGTCTCAAATACTTTGCTATCATCATGGGGAACCTGTCCCCACCAGCATTCTGTCCGAGTACTTTGTGGTGCTGGGGCCTGTGCGGACATATTTCTGAGAGAGATTCCGATGCGAAAGTAGGCAAAAAGTGTGGTCCATCTGAGAATAGAGACGAATGTCGAGCTTTTTAAATCTGACGTAAGTTCTATGAAGGGCTTTCTTCCCGCGTGTAGTTTACTTGCAGTCTTCTAGATCCATGCGGCAGGTAGGAACGATCTTGTCCACTTGTGGCTATTGCCTCGTGACTTGATAAAGTTACTCAGTGTGGCTTCTCGTTGAGACAAAGGACCAAGAAACTCACGGAAGGTGGGCTCTGCAGTATCTTCCTGGTGCTTCGCCAGCATCGTCTCTCCGTTGTAGATATGACACGCAATCACCGACAGCAGTGGCAGATTTCGATCAAGACTCGAGCCAAGTGCCAGATGCGCATCGAGAAACTTGGTTGATGCACCAACGCGGCCGAGAGTTTCGCAAGCAAAGGCGAGATTCACGAAGCTAAAAAAACTGCATGCGGTTGTGTCTCCACGAGTCGTCGTCCAGAGCAGCTCCAGAATGTGGTCAGCTTCGCACTCCGACACCAGCAACACGTCGCCATTCGTGAACACCAACACGACATCAATCACTCGAAGGAACTCGTTCAAGCATCTCGCATCACTTCGCGTCTGGATTGTCGTGCAGAAATTGATCGTTCCGTAAATGTGGGTGCTGGTCCAGTCGAGATCTCCCATTTCTCTCGGAGAGATCGATCGACGTATGAATTTCGAGATCTCGAGCACTTGGACAGCTCCACTGAGGTCTCCAACTGACTTGGCCCTCAGGATTTTATCATACGCCCACCGCTTCTCTCTCGACGGAGAGCACTTTATCACTTGGAGTTCTCTTTCTTGTTGCACCTCCTCTTCAATCTGCAGCTCTCGCTCGCATTCATCGGTGTGGGACGTGATGCACACTTCATCGTCAAGGCCAAATACAAGCCCTCGACCACAGATCTCGTTGACCAGCTCATCAGCCGAGTCTTTGAAAGCCAATAGAGCCTTCGATCGAATCACTTGGGCCAACTTGTCAACGTGCAGCTTCTCTCGATACAACGTCTCAAGTTCCCAGTGTTCGTCGACCAGCTCTTTGTCTCGATTGAGCTGAGTCGTTCGGAAGTGGATCCCATTGCCAGCCCACTCGAGTAACCCACGCACCGCCTCCGTCTTAGTGTTATCCATGACCCAATTCAGCACATCGATTGCAGAAACGCTCGACAGCTCGCGTTGGCCACCAATCTGGAGAATACTCTGCGCAACCTCATCGAAGCTTGCAATCCAAAGACTCTGGCTGCATCCGAGCTGCCTCATGCGACCAGCTCCCTGCATCAGCTTGTCCTTGGTGAGTTTCGGTCCCAACGTCAATACAGCGGCGGCATCTGGAAGCAGCTTCATGTCGGAACCTCGTGAGCGAGCCTCGTCAAAGATGACGAACGTCTCCTTCTCCAACATCGACGACTTCTTCAGAGGCACCTCGATACGTCGAGCCTTCTCTGCGATCATCCAGCAGTTGTTCTCGTCCCGACTGTCGTAGTATGTCACGCCCGCGAATTCAAATTCACTCTGTTCAAGAAGGAACTTTGCTGCGTCGTGGTTTGCCACGCCAGCAAGTAGAGCCCCAGTGTCAATTAGAGCTTGTGCCTTCTTGTCCATGGCGAATAAAAGAACACTCTGCCATGGAATCGAAGAACGATCGGGGCTTGGATGAATCACCTCGTAGCTGTGAGTCACTTGCAGGATCTTGTCGATCATTTTTCCATTGGTGCCCAGCAACGAAGGCTCCTCTGGCTCACGCTGCGTCACTGAGAGAGGGAGGAGGCGGTGATTGTCGTTCGTTCCAGAGAATCCGATGTTGTTCGCTCCTGCAGCGAGATTCCACGCCGTTCTGGACAAACGTTGCGGGTACTGCTGTGTGTCCTTGGGAAATACGCACGTGTTGAGGTAAAAGTTGATGGCTCCCATAGAAAACCGATAGACCTGGCAGAGCGCTTCAAACTGCCGAGCATCGGCAAGACTGATGTGGCGTACATCACGCAAAGCCTTGCGAACTTCACCACTTAGACTCTCTTGAACCATTGATCGTACAACTGCTGCTGCTCCGAGATATCCAACCGCAACAACGTCTGAAACGTACTTCGAAGCTCCTTGTTAGTCAGGCCTCTGTGATAGTATCCCAGTAGTGTGAGAACGATGCAAACGTCAGGGTGGCTGAACTCTGATCTCTCTGAAGGCACATCAGCAGCACGGAATGGAATCGCGATTTTCTTCGGCCGTGAATGCGGGGGCGGAAGTCCGAAATTGACTCGATAGCGCTTCTCCAGACAGTGTTCGAGCACCCCAAACGCTACCAGTCCTCTCAACGCGAGCAACTGCGAAGTATAAGGTCTGAACTTGGACATGTGGGTACCAAGGGCTTGCTCCAAACTCACAGTCGACTCAGCTATCGCCCTCACAAGCGATTCTCGAGCTGCGGTCGAGCCAAAAGCGTTGAGCCACATCAATTCAAACGGAGCGCTGTCGATCAGATCCAGCACTAGAGCCCTCTTGAGCTCTTCTCGTCGTGATTTCGTACTCTCCACTACAGTGTTCAGCCGAGTTCCATCATAAGCACCTAAACGTGTTGAATAGTCTGGCGAGACACAGGAAACATGCGAAGCCTGAAGCACGGCAGCGACTCGAGAGCCAAGAGATCGATCCGCCACCACCCGTAAAAGCGCCTCTGCAGCCTTCCAACGCTCAACGCCACTACAAAGAGGGATTGGCGTGCCTACTGCATACACCACGTGATATTTGTGGTGAAGAAGAGCGTCGCACTCGTCCAGAACGTCGACAAACTGATCGCCGTCAAGAATTTCGTCGAGCACTTCAACGATTGGGCCTTCATTTCCCAACTCTAATCGCTTCAGCTCCAGTGACATGCGATGCTCGGGAGCCACCAACTGAACACCACCAAAACGCTTTAACTCTTCAAGGTTATCACGAATAAACTCGAGTCTGCGAGCATTCAAGTCGATCTGCCGGTGGAATGGCTGCTCGAACACACCCAAGTGCGCGCTGGATGCCGACAAATAGCGGTGCATGAAGTGCCGCGCCTCACTCAGTAAAGGACTCAAGAAATGCGCACGAATGACTCGAGGACAACGACGTAGCGTAAAATGCAGAAACAGCATCGGGAGAATCACGCGAGTCTTGCCACGACCCATGTTAAGCTGGCAGACGGTTCCGGGGCCATTGATGAGATGTTGCGCAATGACGAACTGCTCGTGGCGGATCTGAAGTCTCCCTTCCACCTCAAACGCCAACCAGTACGGGAATTCTACCGACTGCCACTGACGAATGTTCACGAGTTCATCTACCAGCTGAGCATCTGACAACTCGTCACCGCGCGTAGCCTTCCAGATTAGCCTCTCCAGTTTGTCTTCTAAAACGCACAACTCCATGTACTTGAGAACTGCTTTCTTGAATTCTTCTCTAGACTCCTCGCTCAACTTTGGCGTAAAAGTATGCTGCGTTTCCTCATCAAATCCACACTGGACTATATCAGTTACCGTAAGTATCGGCAAATAGTTAGCGAGAGCGAGAAGTTGATCACGCGTACTGCTTGTAGCCTTAGAATAAGATTCCCTTAAGTATGATTCCATCTCGAAGCGGCGGCTTGATACCTCACTGAGCAGCGACGTAAATGATCCGACCAGCTCTTTCGGTGACGTCATGAGCGTCGGTTCGACTTGGGAATGGAAATTTTCCCAGCTCATCTGTAGCTCATCTAGCATCCCTTTGCTCATGGCGTTTACTGTATCGGTATTTAGCGGCAGCTGGGGGGCATCTTTCGCTGTTACCGTCTCGATCCGAAGAAAAAACTTCAGC
The DNA here is from genome assembly GCF_000142945.1 of Phytophthora infestans T30-4. Classification (NCBI taxonomy): domain Eukaryota; phylum Oomycota; class Peronosporomycetes; order Peronosporales; family Peronosporaceae; genus Phytophthora; species Phytophthora infestans. The sequence continues at coordinate 396,469 of NW_003303699.1, read as the reverse complement.
TTCGCCTCGACAGACTTGACGTAATCATCAGCCACTGGGGATGGCCGACACGACACAATTTCTATCGCGGGAACAGGAACAGACGCGTGCTGCACGTATCCAAGCACGAATTCCTCTTCGTTACTTCGAAACTGAGAACGTAACGGGTTACGCTGGACTCGCTGCATACACATAACATCGTACTCTGTTTCTTCGTCAATGCAAGCCATCGCAGTATTCATCACCTGTGTGTGACCAAAGAGGAATCCAAGACGGTTCGCCTCTCGAAGCAGCGCCACAGCCAAAATCTTCACTGCTGGTTCGCGATAACTCAACTTATAGATCGTGAACAAAGTATCCCTCTCAAAAGATGAATATGGTCGACTCGATCGACACGCTCGTAGCATTTGTACAGCTGCCTCCGCTCCTGTCATCTGCAGGCGTTTGCTTGGAGCGTTTGTCCCTGCTCGAGTACATACAGCACCTAGCTGCAGTCTCGCAGCGATCGTCTCCGTTTCAAAAGTCTTCAAGCGCCGATGGACGTCATAGCAATGTACATCCACGCGACTATCCGCCGTCTTGGAGATTGTGATTTCAACCGTCCCGTCAGATTCACCCACACCGCCAACGGGAAGGAGCATCCGGAGTTCGGACTGAGCTGTATGGGACTTGTCCTGAAGTTCCAGCAGTAGATACCGACTGAATCTTGGAAGAAAATCATCGAACTGCTGGCTTGTCGCCAAGATGTAGCCTTTGTGCTCCACGGATTCGAGTTCCATGTTGCTGTTCAAGGCAAACGTAAGTTTGAACCGAGGTAACTCGATCTTCAGAATACCTTCAGGAGATCTCAGCGGATGAAGGAATTTCACTGCTTCGAACTTTGTCAGAATCTTGAAAATGCTCAACAGCGGGCCATCTCTCTGAACAAACTGGTCATAGTCGTCAAGATGGCTCAAGAGTTGATCGCATGGACGCTTGGTGTCGCTGAATGGCACTTTGTAGCATCGGAGAGAGCCACCTTCGCCAAATGTAGCCATAAAAAACACTTCGTGACATTTCGCCTCCTTTGGTCGGAAGAGTACACAGTTCTCTTCCACCCAGTACCAGTGTGAATACAATTTCCGTAGCTGAGCTGGGAGCAGATACCTCAATGCGTTTACCCAACTGGTAGTGCATAGCTGAAGTGTACTGGTGATCTCTCCACAAGAGTCTACGCTTAGTTCTTGGACAAAAAGCTCTTGATCCAATGCGAAATCATACAACCGACCACAATACGTTCGTTCCGTTCGGAGCACGCCGTTCGTAGAGAATACTTCAAAGTTGCTGGGCCCAAACAAACTCTGAAATCTTTCATGCCGACGAATGTCGACTGGGAGGCCTCCAGGTGCGTAGCCATCTGTCAGAACGACGCCCGTGAACAAGTTAATCGCGTAATGAGTATCCATCCGTGTGTCGATCGCTTCGAAGCAGCATCCGAACTGCTCACCATTTGTCGACAATTCGCTAAACTGCTTCCACTCCAGTCTCTCTGGTGACGTTGCACTCACCAAACGCATTAAACCAGTAAGCACTGTATCAATGCCACTATTCTTCACGTAAGCAACCAGCTCTGCAATCCGACGAGACATCATCTCAACGATCTTGCTCTCCGTGCGAAGCATCTGATCGTTGGACCTCAGATTAATACTCGCACACAGGAAAGAAGTACGAAATAGCACAATCAGCTCACAAACTTCTTGAGCTGCTTCGTCGTCCCATGGTCCCAGACTGTAAGCCAGCACAGCGAAGCCATAAAGTACGCACTCCTTTCGGCGGATTCTAGCGATTCGATCAGGCGACGATTCCTCCTTGTACTCCGAGCGCGTTTCTTCCGCCCAACGCCGCGTCATTCCACCAAACATCTTCACAATTTGCCGTGCATTGTTCGAATACTGCAACGCAAAGCCTGCAAGCTCGCTGAGAAGCGGCACATTCTCAAAATTGCGCCGAGTCTGTTCAAGTTTGTCCGTAATACTCGCAAGCGTAGCACAGAACGTGTCTAGACCCTCGTTACCACTAAGCATGTCGGTTTTCCACAGCAGTTGAGGGTTCACTTCGTCAGTGAGAGATCCAACTTGGTACAGTGACTGCCGCACAATGGTTGCCACGCAAGCGTTCGACCACGGAAGGTTGTCTTCAAGAAGAGCCCACTGCAACTTTCGATATTGCTGGTTCGGGAATGCACGCAATGACCCCAGAGCAATGAAAGCGCTCTTCTCAAAATCGTCCGGCTGCTGGTGTAAGTTTGCGTAGCTTAAATTTCCTCGTGTATCGCTCTGACCAGGCCAATTATTCATCCACTGAAAGTCGCGGAATCCTCCAGGCATCGGCTCAACGAAGCTATTAATCACACTGGCCTCTGTGGCTGCAAACGGGTCAATCTTGATGCCACTTGAGTCCATCCACGTAAGAGCTGTACCGTACAAGGTAGGATTCCAGACACATTCAACGCTGTACTGCTGAAGATTGTGTAAGTCATCCACCGACTGGGGTCCCAAAGAATGTGGGTTGGAGTACGGAGCAAGGGTGGGCGTGAACACGTTGCTGGTTGCGTTAAGAGCTTGAGATGGCGCGAAGTGGGAGTGAAACTGCTGCCATGTCGTAGGACTCAGCGCTGGTAATCTTGTCATTTCAGACGTTGCCTCAGCTGGGGCGAGAGCTCGCTGCGCTGTTAAACACAGGCTACCCAATATTTCGAGATTGCGCGGCATGGTCAGCATGAAAATCACTTGAATCGCATCGTTCGTTGCTGGAGGAAGCGGCCGTACCAAAAATCGGGGAGCAGCGAGTACTCTACTAAGCGCTGCTTCCTTGTTTCTGATGTCAGATTTAATCCGCTGAATATCTCTTTCCAGTTGGTTTTTAACAGCGCTCTGCGGGTACCCCCCGTAGTAGTAGCTATTATTGCGACAAATGCGAGCATATTCCTGGCTTAGCCGCTCCTCCTCACTTGCAAGCTGCTGCCGCTTCGTCACTAAATCCTGTTTCTGCAAATTAATATGTGCCCGTAATTGAGCGGCTTCTGTTTTCTTTAACTCGATCAGACCCCACTGCCCCCTCACGTGCGAGTCCCAAATTTCAACCTCACGATTGTAAACTTCCACCACGCTGGAGCTACTCAGTCCAAATCGCAGTCCAAAATCAAACGTCGGTGTCTGGTTGGTCGAGTGAAATAGTGGGGCTCCTCTGGTTGCCTCATTCCAGCGACGAATGTACGTGGCGACACGCTGGAGTGCAGAAATAGCAGCCTGATCACGAAGAACTGCCACCTTTAGGTCTCTCCAATCTAACGCGATGTTGTACTCCGCACACAGCGGCACTTCATGAACACAAATCTGGTGAACGAGACAAAACGCAATCCACACGACCAGCATCTCTCGACTACGCTGCTCCACACCCAAGACAGAAGTCAACCGCGGAAGTTGACGCCACTGCCTCACACGCTGTTGGTACTGGGTCACAAGTATTTGAATACTTTCCAAGCTGACACTAGCTCCTTGGCCACAGGTACTGCCATTCAACAGCTGAGCCTTTTCAACCATAAACGCTTCAAACGTCCGAAGCGTCAGAATACACTTGTAGGCAGCTGGACACTCATTCGAATTCTCCCACTGAAGCAGCTCAGCAAAAGTGCTCGATACTCCATCTAAGATAAAGCATCCCTCCAAATTGCTCCACGCTCGTTGGTGCCGCTCCTCGGTGCTTTCACTATTGTCTGAATCCTCGAGTCGCTTTGGTGATTCGATCTTCATTTCGCAACTTAGCGTGTTAAGTAGCCCCAACATCGCGGCATCGGGCAAAACAAATCGTGCTGCAGTCTGGCGATTCAAAGCGTCAACAAACTCTTCAATTCTGGAGCGCAGTGCAGCACACTGGTCCTTAATCGGCGACACTTGATACTTGCATTCCAAAAGTTCAACCGTATTCTGAACAACAACCTGGAGCATGTAGAACAAGTCATCCACACGGGCACATCCTTCCTCCAGGTTAATGTTGTCACGGCAGAAGACACTCCCAGTTTTGTCCACTGCTTCTTGAAGCAACTTAAGCTTCATCGCGACCATCGTCTTTCGAAACAAACCTCGTTCACAGCTGAGACTGCGAGCAACGACTTCTTGGACAAGAGCCCAGCAGGTATCTCGTGCTCGTCCTCCCGTGTGTTGCCCCACATCAGTTGTGCCTCCTTGCGCAGCGAAGCTGACGTCGCCAATACCTTGAGTGTTCCCCATTAGCGAATCCACAGTACGCTTCACGACAGCAGAGATGAACTGCGGCGTCTTTTGATGTCCCAACTCGTTTGTTGCTGCACTTCTCTCTGATCCTCTATTGCTCTGGGCTTTTCGTAGCTCTGTAGCAAATACAGTCGAGAACTTTATCTCCAATTCTGTATCCAGAACTGCGCAGCACTGGGGAGTATGCGGACTGTACGTCGAAGGAACTGCGCTGTGCACACATTGTCCAGTCGGCAAGAAATGAAGAGAGCGCTCCCAGCCGTCAATAGAAACTACTTGAAGTGCGACGTCCACCGCATTTTTCTGGCTTCGCTGCAATACGCAGCCATACTTGGGCAGCCACGGGTCATACCACACGTCACCTCTCTTGTGTCTGCCACCCGAAGCTGTAAGACGTCGAGACGCCTGCCGCAATACTTCCACTTCGTGCACAGTAAACGCAGAGGCCGGAAAAGATCGATCGTCCGTAAGAGGCTTCACACGACCACACTTTAGGCCTGGTGCATCAACTGCCTCCACGCTCGCTACGAATCCAGTAAACAACTTCACGAGCTCGTTGCACACTGTCGCTTCCTGGCGGTCGCTTGGGGTCTTGTGTTTGAAGCGGAAAACTGCGTTGAGTACTTCGATATCGTCCATCCCCTTCCGTATTGACACAGCTATTGGTACTCACGTTTCTCTTCTTCCTTGCTTTGAGGTAAATTGAAAACTGAGCTACATGCTTCTCGTTCGGATATCCTGCCGTCCTGTTTTATGAATTCGTCCACCGTTAGCATGCAAACTTCCCTTTGTCTATAGACAGCGGACTCATGTCGACAATCCCGTTAGCTCTATTGGGTATTGGATGAAGTCCTGGCATGTTTTCGCCCGTTAGATCCGCGAAGGTTTCTCCACGCCATGGGTTTCTTCGGTTAGCTGGCTGTTAGGTGGACCAGGGGTCCCCTTCGCCTGTCGTTGTCCCACGTCAGACGCCCCCAAGGGCTCGTCAGTGAGTTGATTGAGCAGCGAGTGACTAGCTCGAGAGAACGTGACCTTCTGGCGTGCGCCGCTAGCGACCTGGTGACCGCATTCAAACTGTCACCGATTGGGTGAATCAAGTTGAAGTAAATAGCCAATCAAAGCACTAATATTCAATCCAAACTGCTCTTAACTGCTTTTGCAGCACAGGGACCTATTTGAAATTTGCCAAGATGCTAGCCAGGTGCCGCGCAGCTTTCAAGGCCTCCCCCGCTTCTGGCGTCTCTCATTCTGCTGCTGCGGGTGTCTACTACCGAAATGTGCGCTGGATGGGTCGTGGTCCCACAATCCAAGGCAAGAAGAACGCCACCGATGCGGTACGACAGTCCCAAACTCTGCAGCAATTGACAGTCGTGAGCATCTGACGGACGTTGTGTTCCACTGCAGAAGCGCACAGCCACTAACGCCAAATTAGCGCGGGAGATTATGGTCATTTCCAACTGTAAGACTCGACGGCAATAGACTGGGTGTGCTCTACATGTGGATGATAAATACTGACGGCGCCGGCTGATGAATCATGTCTGCAGTGGTGGGAGGCGATGCGAACAACGTGGTACGTTAATGGAATAGGACGCTACTGTGCAAATTGAATGTTTATCATTTATTGTGTATTGGCTGTTGATGGCAGCGTCTTGTGGCAGCAGTGAACAAGGCCAAGGCGGCGAATATGCCCAAGGACAAGATCGAGGCGGCGATCAAGCGTGGCGTCGAAGGCAAAGACGGTATTGTCATAACTATTGGGTGGTGGTTATGGGGCCAAGCTTACTGAAAAAGTATGTGTGATTTACGCTGATTTTTCAGGAAGCAATGCGGAGACTGTACTGTACGAAGCCACGGGTCCAGCTGGAAGCGCACTGATGGTGAGGGGGGGCGGTGCGAGCTCGTTGACAGCAAAGATGCTCACCGTTTTGCTTTTATTCTTGTCTGTAGATTGAGACGCTAACGGACAACAAGCGCCGAACAGCTCCCGCGCTGCGTCACATTCTGGGCAAAAACAGCGGCGCTCTGGGCACAAACGGTTCAGTCGCCTGGATGTTCGAACGCAAGGGCTACCTCGAGGTACTGTGCGATCCTGATAGCTGTCATCTGTAATGTAAGCTCATCAGTGTGTTGTCTACAGATCGAACTCCCATCGGGCGATGGAGACAAGCCCGAGATGGACGAAGACACGCTCATGGAGATCGCGGTATGTGACTCAAGAATTGCTGTCTCCTTGCCGGGTTGGCTTCTGACCTCAGCTGTTGTATGTCTAGCTCGAGGCTGGTGCTGACGATGTGGAGATGCGTGAGGGTCTGGCACAAGTTACGTGTGATCCCAGTGAGCTGGCTGCCGTACGCAAAGGCTTTACTGAGGCTGGACTGGAGCCAGCGATCTCCGAGCTTATCTACAACCCGAAGGAGTTCCTAGATTTAGAGGGAGAGCAGCGTGATACCTTCGACAAACTCATTGACGCTCTCAACGAAGACGAAGACGTCAACCAGATCCACCACAACGTCAACGAGTAAGACCCAGCTACTCGTTTACCAGCAGCACCGCGAAAAGAGAACGGAAGACCAAAGAAAAAAATTCAATTAATGTGCGGCCAAGCAAGCAGACGTCCAGCTCTCGTCTTTCCGCTCTGCTTTACTCCAAATAGATACGCTACTTGCTACCCGCTCAACACGGCGGGTATCTCTGTGCCCCTAGAGATCCGAGAATGACATACGCTTGTCGTTGTTGAGCTGCGAGAACGTCAGTGGGTCATCCTGTGCGTTTTCGTTCGCCGCTCCAGCGTCGTCTATTGATGGTGGTGACGGGAAACCGTGTGCAATGGTCTGAAGCTCCTCTGCTGGGAGCTCCAACGGCTCCATCGGGAATGCAGCAACAACATCTTCAGCGTGCACAACATCGCGCTTACTCACTAACTGCACAGCATCCACGATCTCATCTGGGCTGTTGTAGCCGTCGTCTTCATCCTCCGACTCGACCTCAAACTCCCGGACGAGCACGTCTGTGTTAAAGCGAATGTGTCGACCGAGAGCTCGCCATTTCTTCTTTTTCTGAAGCTCATTTTGGGCTGCCAGTGACATGTACTCGTCCCTGAACTCGAGCGGAATTCGGTTGCGAGCCTCGCGGATTTTCTGTGCAAGGTCTGCCGCCTTCTGCTCCTCTACCGTCAGACGAGCATGTCTTGCAGCACGCTTACGATTTACCAATCCACTGGCCCCTGAGCGCCTTGAAAGCTGGCCCTTGAACCCTCCCACAAACTCTGCCACGCTCGCTGCACCTGAAGACACTCGAACACGTCCAGCGAAGTCGGGAGCATTCACGTCCGGGAAGTCTTCATCAGCTGCAGCAGCGTCACCATGCGCCTCGTCGTGTTCGTGTTCATAGTCCTCGTCGCTTTCTCCTTCATCGTCCGATTTCGAGTGAACTTTATCCACATCGCGCACGTTCTGGAATGAGCGACACAGCGGGTTGTCGTCCTCGTCATACTCATCAAACGCCAGCGGTGGGGCCTGTAAGTCCTTCTTGGGTTGAAGTCGGGGAAGCGTCTTAATCGGAGCACTCGCAGCACCACTGGAACTGGCCGAACTAGCGCCACTCACCAAGCTGCTGCCACTCGAGACGCTGTCACTGGTCGTTTCCGTCGCCAGCAAGTCTGTTCTCGCCTGTTGAGCGCATTGCATCCCATTCGAGTCGAGTAGTCGGACAGCTGTGGGCTGCTGGGCTTCCTGCACTTGCAGCATGTTGTTCTTGGGTGCGGGCACTTCCCAACTCGAGTCGGCGCGGTTCCTGTCCACTGTGTCCGGGTCCAACATGGGAAATTCATTGTCGATATTCTGGTGAACCGTTGAGTCGTGTGTGGCTAGCACAGTTGTATCCTGTTCCTGCACGGCCTTCAAGTCGCTGGCTGATCCTTTTTTCTTCTTGCCCATGTGGAAACCCTTAAACTCCAGCAGCGATATCGAGCCTTTCTTAGCGTCAACTTCAGCAGCCTGTTCACACGCTGCTGCTCGTGCCGATGTGGCTGCATCTGCCCCCACGAAGTCCGATCTCCTCGACTGTTGCTGATGGTTCCATCCCCCAGACTGTAAAAAGTCCAAATCTGATCGTCGTCCTTTCGGTCCGACGTTTTTAGGCGTTTGTTTGAGGAAGATCTGGCCAATTGTCGAGTTCTCGAAGTATTTGTTACCGTCCGAGGCAGCCACGTACGGTGTTCCATCCGCTGCGTGTTCCACCACATAAGTTACATTAGGCTGAGGTGGGGTCGTGTCCACGATGTTGTTCAGCGCCTGCGTCTTGCCAGTCATTACCTCAGTTATCACACTGGAGAGGGACGAAACGGCAGGCGCGGGGCGGGAGGCGCCGGGTAGTGCCGGTCGGTACTCGTCTCGGTCTTGGGCCTCGTTCTCCTCGTCCTTGGGGGCTGCAGCTCTACGCGCGCGACGACGGGAGAACGACAGCTCGTACGTGGTCTGACCAGGCTTAACGAAACGCCGACGGGGCCGCACACGCGCAGGTGGGCTGGGAAATCCGTCCACGGGGTCCAGTTCGTCTACGTCTTCGTCCACGTCGTCGTCCTCCTTGTCTGTGTCGCTGCTGGCCATGGGACTGCGTACTACACGAGTCGTACGGTCCGCTCGGCGGCGGTCGGCGTCGTGCATCAGCGAGTTCATCGCCAGCATGCGCATGGCCACCGTCGACGGCTATTGACCCCCGCGGAGGAATAAATAGCGAAAAGTCTACTGTACTTCCGCGTCGGGCTTCTCGCTGTTTGGCGTTTTGTTGCAGTGTGTGGTGGCAGGCAAGTTTTAGCCCAAGATTTGAGGAGTCGCTTACGCAACCGACTGTGGAACTGGTTTTTTGAAGAGAGGGAGTGCTGGTGATTGATGAAACTGGAGTTTTATAAGAGCATGACGGGCACACGAGCTGGATGCTGAACGACAGTCTACAGCGGCCGCAAAGGACCGATGTGTCTGAAGCGATGCACGCTTGTAGAAATCGTTGCAACAGGCTGTGGAGGAGGCGAAGGCAGCGATCGGCCACTGGAGTTTGCCTGCTTCCTGCGTGCTATTAACATGGCAAAAGACCAAACTCGCATTCGTCAGCAAACTAAGCGTTACTGTATTGTACTGTGGCCCGAACAACTTCAAAAAAAGGGCGTCGTCATGGCATCGTACAGGCAGTACATGTACGACGATCGATCGGAATAACATGACCCCCACGCTCAACGCTGTGCGCTTTGAAAGGCCGCTCAAGCCTTTGGCCAAGGACCATTGTAAAGGTGGTTCCGGTACAAGTACATGTAAAGCTAGACGCTTTGCACTGCACTTGTAAGCTGCACCGACGCAAATTTCAGTCAGACATTTGCCGGGAAAGCCCTGGCCCAGGACGTTTTATGAATCGAGTGCCACTGAATTCCATTTGACGTGAGGTTGGACTCGAAAGTCATCAGCATTACTAAATCAGCCATTGTATTACTAAGTATTTGATCTCCATGTACATGTACTTCGAAATACTTATGTTCCTTTGCGCCAAAGCAAAGCATTGAGCGCATTGGACCGATCCCGCAGCCCTCTACTTCGTCGGCTAAATGACGCCAATTAAGGTCATTCTGGGCACTTGCCCACCGGACAGATTTTGACAGAATTTCACTTCTTTCCACTGGTGCGAAAATCCGAGAAGTGCTACTTCTGTCGGGGCCTCCGACAAATTTCTAGGCTGGCTATTCACTAAGGTTGTTTCAGAACATGTCATCTAGCCGCGCTCTGGACGAAACGGCAGGCTACAGCAGATGAAGTCTGTCCTGGACGGTTAAGCCGATATCTGTACGCGTTCGCAGATTTTACGCCAGTGAACGCAGTAATTTTTAAAATATTTGAAAAATAAAGCTCGCTTCTTACACTATTTTAGTCTTATTGAAACCACATGTTCGCAAGTTGCGGACATGCGAATCGCAACTGTACATTTACTTGATTTTTGTAACATTGGTACTGCTCCCCCTCTGTTATCATACAACAGTACTTCAAAGAACTTTTCTAGTATAATATTTCACAATTCCTTCACTGGTGCAACCTCTCTCTCAGTCAACCTTCGCGTCACCTGATGGCTTCTCGCCACAACTCGCTTGCTTGGCCATGAGCGCTCCTCCGCCGCCTCCGTCCGCTGCCGGTGCCTCAACACAGACGACGCCCGTATCCCCACCGCGCAACGGAATGAGCAAGGAGGACGTGGTGGGCCAGGAGCTGATTCAGTGGCTCGAGACCAACGGCGCCGACTCGAAGAAGCTGACGCTGCAGGAATATGCGCCCGAAGTACGCGGCGTGCACAGTCGTAAAGTATTGGTTCCTGGCGAGCGCATCCTCGTGATACCCAAGAAATGCCTCATCACGGTGGAAATGGGCAAGCAGACGGACATCGGGCGCAAGCTTCTGGCCCGTAACGTGGACTTTGTGGCGCCCAAGCACATTTTCCTCATGATGTTCCTGCTCACGGACATGGAGCACGTGGAAACGTCTTTCTTCCGCAATTATTACAGCACACTGCCCTCCACACTCAGTAATATGCCCATCTTCTGGTCCGAGGAGGAACTAAGCTGGCTCAAGGGCTCGTACATCATCCAGCAGATCCAGGAGCGCAAGGCTGCTATCCGCAAGGACTACGACGTTATCTGCCGGGTGCGTACGATTGATTGGCTGTCAAATTGATCTTGACTCTTGCTGATTTTTGCATTTTGTTGCTGCAGGTGGACCCATCGTTCGCGCGGTTCTCGCTCGACCGCTTCAGTTGGGCGCGTATGATTGTCTGTAGTCGTAACTTCGGCCTGACAATCGATGGAGTGAAGACGGCGGCACTCGTGCCGTTTGCAGACATGCTGAACCACTACCGTCCACGTGAGACGAGCTGGACCTTCGACCAGAGCATCGATGCGTTCACCATTACGTCGCTAGGAACGATCGGCACAGGCGCTCAAGTTTACGACTCGTATGGCAAGAAGTGCAACCACCGTTTCCTACTCAACTATGGCTTTGCCGTCGAGGACAACACGGAGGAGGACGGTCGCAACCCGAACGAGGTGCTCATCGATTTTCAGTTGTCGCCTGCCGACGGTCAGCTGTTCTACGACAAGCGAGCGTACCTGCACGAGAGCGGCATCTACACTATGGACGCTCGACTGAGCTGCTCGCACTCGGATGCCAACACACGCGAGGGATTTAGCTTTGCCCGTCTGATTGTTGCCACTGAAGAGGAATTCTCCACGATGAAGATGAAGAGTCCTGCGCACTCGTCTCCGCCCATTTCGTTCGACAACGAGATCCGTGCACTTGAGTATCTACGCAACCTGATGACCCATCAGCTCAGTCTGTACGACACGACTATCGAAGAGGACAATGAACTTCTGGCCTCAAAGCAGTACCCGCTGTTCTCGAACCGCATCCAGGCTCTGTTCTTCATCCGGGGCGAGAAGCAAGTGTGCCGATACTTCCAGGAGCTAGCAGACAAGGTCATCCCGCTCTTCAGCTTGCCACTGGCGGAGTGCCGTGAGGAACTGCAGCGCAGTTTCGATGGAGATGGCGATATCGACCGCTACGCGCAGGACGTCATCGCCTATTTAGTCACGCAAGTGTACCGCGAGAGCTAGTGCTCGCTCACTCGATGGAAGCTTTGGACGTTGTTCTTTGGCGGGCCAAGCGCGCATTTGTGGTGCGAAATTTCACACTTTTTTTTGGAGCGACAGCATCCGCTCGCTCGCTTGTGACAAAAGAGTAAAAAAGGCGGAAGTAGTGAGTGTCCTGAAGCTATCGAAGCAGTCGGCGATGCACATTAGGGATAAAGTTAGAAGACAGGACCAACACAACGATATGGACTGCTGCTGTGTGTCACTTCTGCTGTCTTGCTTTGTCCCTCTACGCCTCCTCCTCTTCCTCGTCCTCGAATAGGAAGTCGAGATTGACCAGATACCGCAACTTCACTTGTTCCTGGCGGTACACGATAAACTCGTTGTAGAGCAACGAGCCACTGCCGTCCGATGGCATTAACTCACCGATGGGAACAACCACATCGTCCTCCCTGCCACAAGCCCACACGTGTTAAGTTCGTTCTTGCAATGTTACTGAAGCACTCTCAAGAACTCACATGGTCTCGTAGTCTTCTTCGAGGGCAGACATGCGGCCAACTCCGTGTGTACTATCACATCCCTTGGTTTTCTTCAAGGTTGTATACGTCAGATCGTCCGCTTCTTGAGCCTTGTAGGGGGCACCCAAAGCCACCTCAGCTAAAAACAACACACCCTGCAACAAACAATCAAGAAGAACAGAGCGTCAAGTATCAGCAGATACACACGCTAAACAGGCAAAGTGTCACCTTCGGATTCTGCGGCGTTGTCCAGCAGTAATTTGCAGATTTAGATACCGAGTCAGCAAAGTAAATCTGAAGAGCAGTATACGAATCATCAGTATCGCCACCAGTAAGCAATTCAACGTACTGAAGTAATCTCCACGCACTCCTTTGCCGAACATGTATCCGTTGTTTGGTGCCTCGGGTGGGGCTACGCGAAGGCCCTTAGACAAGATACCGATGACGTTCGAGAGGCGAGACCCGTGCCACAACAACTGCAAATTACCGAGCATAAGTCAGTTCACAAAGATAATGGCATTATTATTTGCCATAGGGAAACAAAAGACGAACCTTGTGGTTGTTCACGGACTGAAAAACGTCCTTGAACTTTTCTTCATTCGGACGCGCAATCTTGAGAACAGATTTTATCCGCAGTTTATACTGCACGTGGGTCGGAGCGTGCGTGGTCTCCACGTATCTGTTGCAGCAGAGCACCCATGTCAGTACTTTAAGCCAGCACCACCGACTTCTTCCGCTACGTACTTTTCGATGATCCTGAATTCCTCGGTAGCTTCAGGAAGTGGCTCCATCTTGACGTTAAGCATGTTGTACTGCGCGTCGAGCGAGTTCAGCTTAGCGCCGGCATTCTTCTTTGCATTCTTCTTCTTTTCAGCCTGCAACTTCTGCGAAATCTCGATATTCGCCAGCACCTCGAGCAAGTCACTCTTCAGCTTCACCTCGTCCAGCGAATCGATCGGGGGCGGTAAGTTTCGCCCGAAGTCGTGCGGAATCAGAGTGTAAAATTCGCTTGAAAGGGTCTTCAGACCAGCCTTTAAGCGGCGGATCTGCACGGCATTTGGCTTGGCCGCTCGTTTGACCCGAGTGGATCTTCGTGTTCCGGTCCGCTTTGCAGGAGGTGCCTCATGAGTATTTGCAGCAACCTTGTTGAGATCTTCAATTTCCTTGAGCACTTCAGAGAGCTGCTGGAGCAACGCGTAACCCCGCGAGATCTGTGTTTTTGAAAGTTTGCCTAGTGAGCTATCAAGTATTAGCACAATATCATCGGGAGTAACCAAAGGTCTGCCTGTCACCGACCTAACGGCAGCCTCTTCAAGTCAAGGTTCATATCTGCCACTTCCCGAGCGATGAGGTCAGCATCACAGATGAGCTGCAAGCGCAACAGTAAGCTTGTCGTTCGAGCACCAGTTTTTCGAGTGGAAACAGACCTTCAACACTTCTTGGACAGTCTCGTGTAGAGTCGACGCCACCTCTTCTTCTTCCTTCTCGACGTCGCTCATCTGTTCCTCCTCTTCTGCCACTTCGTCGTCCAGTTCTAACAAATACAAAGCAAAAGGTTTTAGATTCCTATGGAAAAGTCCTGTGCTACAATCACTCACCAACGAGCACGTATTTGCCCTCCACCTTCTCAAACGGCCCTGTCAATGGCCATGCATTACCGCTCTTGTCCAAGAACTTTTTCGTAAAAGACGCCTGCGCTTTCTCCAGCGACGTGTTGTAGCGCTCCAGAGCGCGCTATCATTGCATAATAGTTGTCATTGTATTATTACAACACAAGATATGATGTTCTTGCACGTGTGTCCACCTGCGGGTTTTTGGCTCCGACGCGTCCCCACTTGCGGAAGACCATGAAGTTATTGCCGACCTGGATCAGCTGCACCATGTAGAATTTGTTGTTTCTGCATGACAATGCTCAGTTGCTATGCATACAGTGCACACCCATCACCAGAACTCACCCATACGTCCCGAACGAGATGTTGGTGTAGTTGAGCATGAAGCTCCAGGTGACACCATTCGCGTCCTGATCACCACCGAGATGCACATTTTAAAATAGCAGCATTCAGATCCATGCAAATTGAAGTGTCCACCGAGATAAAGGCACCTGGTAGACCTCAGCTGAGCTGGGGCAGCCACTGAGCTGGTCAACACGTTTCGCAGCACTTTGAGGCATTTCAAAAGGGTTTCTCATGGCGCCAAAAAAATACCGGTATTATAATCGACGGCTTACTCTGTCCAGTTTTCTTAAAACAGTGAGGACAAGCGAAAGTTGTCCTTAGCCGGTTTTTCAATAAAATAAGTTTTTTTGTCGCTCCAAGCGATCGCTGGTGCGTCAGCCTTTGCTCTCATCAAGCCCTCTCCCTCTCTACCAGGCGCACGCGACGTTCTGGAAGTCCAGAGTCACCAGATAGCGCAGCTGGACCTGCTCGCGGCGATAGACGATGAACTCGTTGTACATCAAATACTGGCTACCGTCCACTGCCTTCAGCGTACCGGCGGGCACAACCACGCCGTCGGGCAGCGTCTCGAACTCATTTTCCGCCGGTGCCATGCGTCCAAGTCCGTGTGTGCTGTCGCATCCGCGTTGCTCTTTCACCGTCTTGTAGTCCAGAAACTCGCCGTTTGGAGTCTTGAACGGCGTGCCCAGTGCGACGTCTGCGAGCAGCAGCACTGCCTGTATAAAGGCATCAAGAAACAGGAGCCGATCAGTATCAACAAGACATTGAAATACGCCACCAGAGTACGCCGTCACCGTTGGGTTCCGAGATGTGGTGCAGCAGTAGTTCGCAGACTTCACCAAAGCATCGGCGAAGTATAGCTACAACGAGAAAAGGGTTAGACAAGTCACCGCAAAGAGTGGGCGCTTCAGCCCACGCTGCTTACCCCCTTGCCGAACTGATATCCGTTCTTGGGAGCTTCAGGCGGGGCAATACGCAGCCCCTGCGATAGAATGCCCACGAAATTCGACAGACGGGAGCCGTGCCACAGCAACTGCAATCACCAAAGTATCCATACCAATGAAAATGTCAGTATTTTCAAGAACGGGCGAGTGTGAATCTACCAAGTGAAAGAAGAAAACGCACCATGTGGTTGTCAAGAGATCCTAGCACGTCCTTGTGGGTGTCTTCGTCCGGACGCGCAATCTTGAGAATTGTGTTGATACTGAGCTTGCTACCGCCGTGGGTCTTCTGGATAAATCTACCGGCAGGAAAAAACGCATTGGCAAGCCAACCCCACGGTCATCAGTGGATAACTCACGTACCTCTCGATGATCTTGTACTCCTTGCCGCGCTTTTTCAGCGGCTCCATGTTCGTGTTGAGCATGTTGTAGTGCATGTCCAGAGGATGGATCGCAGGTCCGCTCCGTTTCTCGGCTTCTTGCTTCCGCAGCATCTGCGAGATCTCCAGATTCGACAGCACTTCGAGCAGCTCCAGCTTCAGTTTGAGATCTGCCATCGTATCGATAGCTGGCGGCAAAGAGCGACCGAAATCGTGCGGGATGAGCGAGTAAAACTCGCTGGAGAGCGACTTGATCGCTGCTTGGAGTGCCGACAGACTTTTGGTGGTAGCTGCAGTCGGTCCCTTCGCTTTCGCCTTGGCCTTTCGTCTACTTTTCGCGCCAGCTTTGGCTTTCGTGGCTGGAGCAGAAGCTGTTGCCAGCTGTTCCATCTCCTCCAATGCAGCTGAAAGGCGCTGTAGGATTTCGTAGCCCTGCGATATCTGCGCCTTCGACAGTTTACCGAGCGGAAAGCGCTTCAGGTCCACATTCAGGCTGGCCATTTCTCGCGTCACCACCTCTGGGTCGCAGATGAGCTGCCATCAACATCATTCATTAATGGTTGTCGTCCAGCTGGCACGAAAAGCACCATATCCACAACCTACCTGGACGATGCTTTGCACTTCTCGTGGCAGTTTGGACGCCACTGCGTGCTTTTCCTCCACCTTCGCCTCAACATCTGCAGATGATCCTTCGGGCTCTCCGTCGTCCAGCTCTAGCAAGGTCAAGCAAGCCACATCACCATGAGTGAAAACATGTCTTGGTAGGGCGTCGAAGTACGCACCGACGAGGAAGTATTTGCCTTTCTTGCGGACAAAAGGCTCCGTGAGCGGCCACTTGTTGCCGCTTTTCGACTGGAAGACCTTCTGGAAGGCCCACTCAGCCTCTTCGACGCTGCTGTAGAACTCAGTTTTTGACTGCGGTGTCTTGGCGCCCACGCGGCCCCATTTGCGGAAGACCACGAAGCGCCCGCGGTCTACGATGAGCTGCCCCATGTAGAACTTGTTGTTGCTTGAGAAAGTCACGCAGTGTCAAAACTACGACGGAATGAAGAGCAATGGAAGCCGGTCCCTGTCTCACCCGTAGGTGCCGTAGGAAATGTCCGTTAAGTTCAACATGAAGCTCCAGCGCATGCCATCCCCGTCCTGTCATAACGAAGACGTCAGTAACTAGATAGAAGCACTTGCAGGTGCCGCTGCATACGCGATAGAGCTCGGCATTGGCGCTGCAGCAGCTTTGCGGGTCGACGATCGTGGCAGTTGACGCCATTGGATGCGAATTGAAGAATGACGAGAAAGGTCTTTCTAAAAGACCCAAGACCACGTCAGTTCTCTTGAGCGCGATTAGAGAGAACCAACACTCACTTGATCAAGGGAAATATCGCCTTAGCAGCATTTTATCTTGTCTTTTGTAAGGTAAAAAGTGCTTGAATGCGCTTAAATGTCTGCTTCAAATGTGGACGAATCTTAGTATTGACCAAAAAAAGCCTGCTCTTGGCGTCTTCAGGGTACAGTACCAAGAGTAACAGGTACAGTAGGTGGATTTTAGGGTCTGCTAGCTTCACCGTCCAAGTAGGGGATCTCTTTTTGCGTAGTCACTCGAACCGCGTGTCGGTTGCCTGGTAAGTAGTCGAACGTCGCGAAGTGAGTCGTGATGTGATTATCCCAGACCGCAGCAGCATTTTTGGTCCAGCGGAATCGAACTTGGAACTCGTGGCCCTCCGTGATGTGCTTGTACAAAACTTTGAGCACCGCATCTGGAGTTGAACATGATACATGCAATCGTTAGTACGCAGGCGTAGCACCTTATGCGATCAACAAGCTTGTCGTACCTGACTCGCGAGAAGAGAGCTGCGGGATGCGTCTGGTGAACGCGGGGTTGACAAATAGAGCCTTACGACCAGTTACCGGGTGGGTGCGTACAACCGGGTGCTCGAACTCCACCGGAGCTCGACGAATCGTGTGTCCACGTCTCCCTGCTCGCTCGGCTTGGGCCTTGCTGCTGTGAATCGCCGTCAATCCCTCGATGAATGTCTTAAACGGCGGTGTGAGGCGCTCGTAAGCCTCGTATGCGGACGCCCACAACGTGCCACCTCCAAGTGGAGGGTTCGTTAGCACTTTGAAGCTTGTGTACGAAGGAGGTTGGCGCTCGTTGGAAACGTCGCTGTGCCACACGTTGTCTGGGTCGTACTGCTGGCGTTGAATGATCCGGTCACTGTCCCCCACCGAGTCCTCGACCACCAGCACTACAGGGTGCCCTTCCGGGTGACCGAGATTCTGGTGCACGTGCAGTGGGCCGTAGTACCGACCAAGATCGAGCTGCTGCTCAATATTAATCTCCTGGTCACGGAAAAAGATCACGCCGCGGTGTGACACCAGTAGAGCAAGCTCGTCGCGCTGCGCGTTCGTCAACTGATGCAGTTGAATGCCCGACAGTTCCGTGCCGATCCTCGGCGACAACTGCGTCACCGAGGCATCCTTGAGCAAATTCTTGAACGTCGGGTCGGCCATCAGTCCTCGGTCCTCGTACTGCAGCACTGGAATTGGGTCGTGCTTGGTGGTGGGGAAAACGCTGCGAAGTTCAGGGTGGTCGAACTCGAAATGCTCGACCTCATCATTGAGCGCGTTCTTGATGGGCTTATGCTTAGTAACAGACTCCGACTTCTCCGCGATGGAAGACGCAGTGGTGCTCGTACCCGCGCTTTGGGTGTCTTGTTGTTGAGGAGCCATTTTGCTGTTGCTACGGGGTGAATTGGAAAGTGAGCAAACCCATGCAGCACCAACATGGAGATTTCGTCAAGCTCCTAGGGCGATCGCGGACAAAGGTGCGCCATGTAGGGTTGCTGAAGTGGTGGTGGTGACATTGGCACTCATGGCGCTTTTCATTGGTTTTGCGTTGACACGTTTACGAAGAATCGCTGCAGCGTAGAGTGCCGATTCCATCTGGAGGAAACACGCCAAAACCTACATTGCAAAGCAGCAAATCACCGCTCGCAATAGATACACGTGCCACCTCAGCACGTGTTAAACTCTCGTACAGAACTGCCTCAGGCGCTTGACGTCGTATTCGGATATGCGGGAAACTTTCATCAGGAAAAGCATTGTCGCTGTCTAATTCTAACATGAACACCTCCGTCACTGACCAGGGTCAGTCTGGTTATTTATACATGTAACGCAAAAACAGATTAAGGAATCACCGTAGCTGCGGCAGAAGCTAAAGCTGTTGCATCATGGCGTGGGTGCACCGCACGACCCGTGACGATTGTCCCGGTGGTTTGCAATCGAAGGCTGGCACGTCGGCGAGTCTTGGTCCTGGTTACTACGAAACTTCGAAATCTCGTCACGTGCGACCGAATGCTGCAGGTTTTGGCTGCGGCGACAAGCTCGAGCGCGGTGCCAACTCTGGCTCCACTCAAGGCTTGAAGATGATAACTCCGGGACCTGGAGCTTATACCAGTAGCAACCAGACAAGTTGGGAATCGCCTACAAAGAGCAAGGCATCCGCCACGTCAATTTTTCAGTCCAAGTCTGAACGACTTGGTGATGTAAGACAGCGTCGAGGATTCTCCACGCCAGGACCAGGAGCATACACGAAGCAAGACCCGTTTGCACAGAAATCCAAAACGTAAGCCATGAACTGAAGTTTTTTTTCCCGCATTGCTCTTATCTTTCATGTTTTAGACACACAAGCCTCGGCAATCCTTTGGTGAGGACACCACCGTCCAACAACAAGATCCGGTGGACTCGACTTCCAACTGCTCCGTCCATTCCCACAGTTTCGCAGAGTTTTGGCTACGAGCAAGGTGCGCATGGCAAACTTGTTCGCCACGAGCCAGTCAAAGTTGGTCATTCTGGGTGTGGAAATGATACGCTGGGTCCTGGAGAGTACGAGCCTATGAGAGGATTGAAAAGTATTAACAAGACGCGGACAACCGACTTCTCGAAGGGTAAAGTGACGCGATTCATTGAGCACGAAGTTCGAGCAAAGGCTGAGATACCAGGTCCTGGAGAGTACAAGAACACCGGAGACGGCGCTGCACTCAAAGACCCCGCACGAATCAATGCTGTTTTCAAGTCCTCCCTTACTCGAGAGCAAGCAGCACCCAGCTCGACGACGAAAACTGTACCAGGACCTGGGGCGTACAACTCAGCTCAAATTCACGGATTCGCGAAAGAAACGAAGCCCGAGCATCTTCAATTCTTTGGAAGTACATCGACTCGGTTCGAGACTTCGCAACGGTAAGATTTTTGCTTTTTTTCCAGAAGCTCTATGAAGCTGCTGACTGTTTGTATGAAGCGATGGACTTGCTCCAGGCCCCGGAGCTTACTATAACCCCCCTTCAGGAACCACACAACAGCCACGGTCAATATCTGGCAGGAAAAAGGCACCGTTTAGCTCGAAGAAAGAGCGCTTCGAAGTCCCAAAAGAGAGGGACCAGAGTTTGGCTGCACCAGGATCTTATGAAATTCAGTCAGCTGTGTCGGAAGTATTGAGCAAAGTGGTGAGATCGTCGTGCTTTGATAATAATTTTTTTGACGGTACTGAGACTTGCGTCCCTTCCAGACAAGCCGCGTGACAAACTTCGGCAGCACTACAAAGCGTTTCGACACCATTTCCTCTGGGACCAATCGTGAGACGCTCGAGTCTCAGCTAGAGCGTGATATGAAGGAGCAAAAATTAGAGCGGCAAATGCAAGGACAAAATAACAAGAAGCAACAACAACCCAAGGCTTCATCCATGTTTGCTTCATCTACAAGTCGCCCACATCAAAGCCAAAAAGCCACTGGCCCATCGCCAGGCGACTATGAGGTTTGCACTTACGAGGAGCTGGCATTTCGCAGCTGTGCTAAGGCCGTTTGACTTGTTTGGCTCTTGTAGACTCTACGATCTTGGAATGCCGCAGGAGCGCAGGGTGCTTTCAAATCGGGCATCGACCGAATGAAGGACAAACCCAACCCGAACTCGTTTGTCCCTGTACGTGTTAGAATCAAGAATTTTTACTGTAGCATTGAGCTCACTTTGAAACCTGCAACCGAAACAGGGGCCTGGATCGTACTCCATGGAGCGTTTAGTGCAGAAACCGCAGCACAAGGCTCGACCGAACGTGTTTTACGCAGCGGTGCGCTATCATTTATTTATCATGTCTGAATGTCGTCTCACTCGTGAATGTGCTTCCCCCCATTCAGGAACCTCGTTTCAAGGAGAAGCGTCCAAAGGTGCCAGTATTGGTATGTCCTCATCACATGGACCACTGTCACTCCAAATGAACTAACAATTGCCTTCAACGTTAGGGCCCTGGTCAGTACAATACAGACACAGTCGAATCGGACTGGAATCGCCCCACCCACAACATCTCGATCGCGACTGAGATGGAGTTGGCGATGATGCAATAAATGTACCCATATCTTCGTAAAATATTTTTTATTTTTCGAAACGGATTTAGCATCTCATTTAAGTTCGATTTTCTATCCAGCTCAGACGCCGAAGAACTCATGGGGGACACTGGACGCGGGCAATCGGCCACTTCAGGGAGCGAGGAGCGACCTGTCGCCGTCCCCACGCCGTCAAAACGCACACCAGTCGATTCAGTAATATCTGGTGCTTCTAACACGCCGTCCATCGCCTCCAACAGCGCTGCACAAGTCTCAGAATCGGCCTCTAGCCTCGAGGATGCCCTCGCCGCCGATTCTTCGGCTTCTCAGCGGCCCCCGCGGCCAGAAAAACCACGCCAACCGTTATATACGCCGCCAAGCAGCTCATCCGACCGCAAGCGCCGCAAAAACGGCGCGTATCGAAGCTCTAGCGGCGGTGACACACCAGTCCAGACGCCGCCCGATGTCCCAGCGATACCCTCGGCGCCACTGGAGCCTGAGCGACCGTTGCTGTCGGACTCGCAGTGGGAGAAAGATATTGCAGGCTTTGGCACGGTGCTTAACGACGTGCTGCATTGCGTGACGAACCGCCAACTGGTGACCAAGACGGCCGAATACATGGCCACGTTCCCGCAACACGCGCTGCGCTTCCAGATCAAGATGAAGCAGGTACCGATAGCCTCTAAAACCACGCCATATTATCTTAAAAAGCCGCTGCCGCCACTAAACCACACACAAAAGCCACACTGGAACGAAGCCTGGCACTCATTGTATGTTAGTTATTGTATACTTGTTCTGCTATTTCTTGCTGATGGCTGGCTGGTGTCTGACTATGCTGTGTGTACTGGTGGCGGCGTGCCTAATAGAATAGACCTCTATAGCTTTGCACTTGGTCTTGTTGGTTCACAAAACACAAACTAACGTCATTTGTCTTGCTTGTGCCTGTCTGTAGCGAGCTTATGCTGAAGGCGCGAGAGGATTCCAGGCCAAACTCATGCTGTTCTACGTTTTGCACGAGTTCCTGAAGACCTTTGAAGGCGAGCGACTGCAGCAGATACAACGAGAATGGTTCCAGACCATCGACGAGGTGCTCAACGCCTGTGCAAGGGAGATCCGCTACGGCGACAAGCGCAACGCCGAGGAGAACCGTAAAAGGGTGTTCAAGGTGAAGTGACTGTTTTGTATTGATTGCCCTGTGGATTATGAAGGACTGATG
Organism: Phytophthora infestans T30-4; assembly: GCF_000142945.1. NCBI lineage: Eukaryota > Oomycota > Peronosporomycetes > Peronosporales > Peronosporaceae > Phytophthora > Phytophthora infestans. The sequence goes on along the minus strand of NW_003303699.1, from coordinate 374,221 downwards.
CCTGTGCTCTTCTTGTGGTTACTGAACAGACTCTGGCCCGGTGGGAAGAACTGAAGCTTTATCCAAGGAAGATCAAGGCCTGGAAGGGTCTCGTGATGGGAGAGTGCAAGCCTCGAAGGGCTCCCGTGCCGCTGCCTCGCAGCGAATCGGAACGACAGGCCGAGGCTCCTGACCAGCTTCAGTCGTTCGAACTGCCGCCTCCAAGTACTCCACAGCTGCAACTCGATCGGTCCAACTGCCCGCTGGTCTTCGAGCGCCACAACTTCGACAGCAAACCGGAGGAGAAGCAGCACTGGCGCTACACCGCGATTGCCTTTATCGACATCCTGTCGCAGTGTCTTGGACTGAGCAGCGACATTGCGCTCACTGCCTGCATCTTCTTCCATCGCGTCTTCGATCGCGGCATCTACGCTCGAGAGCGCTACAAATTCGCCGCAGCTTGTCTTTTCCTCTCGGCCAAGGCGTCCAGCAAGCGGATGAAGTTGCTGCGTATGGTGCGAGTCATGTACGACATCTTGGAGACGCCGCTGTTTGCTGGCGACGAGGAGCTGCTGGAGATCGAGCGGGTGCAGCTGCTCTACTACGAGATGGAAGTGCTCCAGGGAATTAACTTTGAGCTGACAACGGAGATGCCCTTCTACTATCTCCGTCGAGTGCTCGAGAAGATGCCGGAGAAATGTACGTGTCTGCTGCATCTCGTCTTGCTAGCAACACGACTAACGGTATTCAACTGCCATCGGTGTGTCTCTGCAGTCCGAGACTCCATTAAAGAAGATGCGCAGACAGCTCTCGAGGAATTGTACGTGAGATTAAGAGAAGAAGCGAGTCTGACGATGACTAACGGTGTTGCGCTTGAGTGTCTGTAGATTTTTCCTGCCAGTTTGTGTGGATATTTCTCCGCAGCTGCTTGGTGAGGCAGCGGCGTACATCGCGACGTGGAACAAAGGCAAAGACTTCAAGTTTAAGTGGTGCAGTCCGAGCGTAGAAGGACGCACTTTCAACGAGCGGACAGCAAGTACGTTCCCTCGTGTTGCACCCACGGCACCTTCTCGGTTCTTATTGCGTTTTTTTTTCTTCTTTCTGCTAGGGGATGCACTGCGAAGCTACCGAGTACTTCTGAGATGGAAAAAGAGTCAACAGGCAGAATTTGATGCGCTGGTCAAGTCAGCAAGTGACTTAGAAGGCGACGAGGCTGCGAAATTGAAGCTGGCATTCAACCCCCAACTGGGAGGTCTACGACTGGATCCCTCGAGTATCCTGAACGAGGCGGAATTTACCAAAAAGACGGAGGAGGACTCGAAAGAATGGGCGAAAAGTGGCAAGAAGAATGGCAGTGACAGTCGGTCGAGACGCGGAATCAATTCAAGATCGTACAGAGATGGCAACGAGCCACGTATCAAGGTGGAAACAACGCAAGTTGGCGGCCGTGCTGAAGACTATCGATACAGTCGCGACTACGAACGGCGCAGTCGGAGTCGCAGTCGCAGTGGTAGCGACTCTCGCTATGGAAGGGGGAGAGAAGCGACGGTCAAGTATGAGCGAGACGAGAGCCGACCGCGTAGTGGAGATCGTCGCGATCGATACGACTACGAGGACTACGGGTCGAGTGATCGGTATCGGGAACGCAGACGGGGAGACGACAAGTACGGCTCCTCTCGAGACAGATCTTCCAACTACGACAAAGAAGAACGGAGCTACGAGCGTCACAGCGCTCGAGACGTCGACTACTACCGCGATCCGTCCTACTTCGACCGTCGGGAGCGTAAATCCGATCGCAGCGGCCATCGTGAACGCGCCAGTCGCAGCAACAGCCGAAGCACAAGTCGATCTCGAAGTCCCCGGGAGTCCTCAAGGAGCAGGAAGCGTAAACGAAACTACAGCAGCCGTGGTCGCTCGGACAGTCGGAGCCGCAGCTCGAGTCGAAGCCGCAGCCGAGACCGCAGCCACTACTACCGAGCAGAGGATCCGTCTCCGTCGTCTTCTAGGAGTGGGAGAACGAACAAGAAGAACAAATACGGCACCGCTCGCTCCAGTTACCGGGACTCGGAGCGACCTCGCATCAAGCAAGAGCGAAGCGCAGCGTAGTGTTGTTGCATTGCAGCGACGTGAGGGTGAGCTGACTTGCATTATATTTTGCGTGAGGATTTAGTTTCGTTGAGTAGTTTCTTTTTAATTGATTGGCTGATGTACTAACTGAAAGGTGCTTCGTGCTGCAGCGTCGCTGTCTCTTCAACAGCGACCAGTACAGTACCCCCATACTAAGACTGAGAAATAACAACATGCTGGAGCGGAAAATGATCCTGCAGCGACGACAAGGTGTGACGAGAGCTCGTGATAGCAGCTGGTAGGCAGAGTGCCGGCTATATATTTTGCATGGATAAGAGGGAGGCGAACTTGCTTCTCGTTAGTGCACTGCATTTAACATTCTTGCGCTTCAGTCGGCTTACTCTCGGTCTGTACTTGTGCCTGTTTTTTATTTATTCTGTAGACGCTGCATGGAGTGTGAGAACGAAAATGTCAATTACAAGAAAGAAATACTTCAAGGATGCAGAAGAGTACAAGTACGATGAAGAGTGTGAAAAAGTGGACAACAAGATAATGTGGTAAAACGAGTTGAATGGAGACTGACTCGAGGTCATAAAGACCCTGAGCACATCGAAACACGGTGCGCTAATACTACATCGCACCTTCGCTGGTTAATATGCATGGACAAGCTCACGTGCTGGTCGTCGGACTGCAGCCTACTTGTAGTACGAACCCGAGAGTGAGCTCCAGCCCGACGTCTGTTTGCCGACAGCGCAGGCGATACGAGGCGTGACCTTGCTGCACACAGCGTGGAGAATAATGTTCCACTCGGGCGTATTCTCCTCCGGCAGCGGGTAGTTGAGGTCGAAGTACTCGCCGCTCTCTTTCTTGCTGTCGTCCAGCTTGAAGTATCCAAACTTGCCAGACAGATCGCCCTTCTCGCAGACAGGAGGGTCTTGGGCGTATTCCTCCGGATTGCAGCTGTACTCCGGTGTCTTGAGCAGACATTCTTCAGTACCGACGAACTCGGAGTTGGGACCGCATGCCTTGAGCGGGTCGTAGTGGTTTCCCGTGATAGCCAGTCCGCACTGCTCGAAAGACTCGGAGTCGTAGTCGTGGGGCCACTTGACGTGGATGTGCCACTTGTACTCGGTCACTTCCTCGGTGCAGTTACCGTCGAACGCCATGATCTCGCTCTGATCCACGTCGCTGAAGTCGAGATCGGTCGTGATCACGGCGAAGGTGGAGAACGGACCGCCGTATTGTACGTTGATGGTACCGCTTACGCCCGCCGAATACTCCGGGTCGAACGTGTACGTGTAGGCCGGCAACGCGCTGTAGTCGAAGCTGCCATCGTCAATGTAGCTGGAACCTTCGTCGCCGTCGGTGATGTAGTCATCGGTAGTGTAGTCGTCGGCAGTCGCAAGGGTCGCCACAGCGAAGACAGCGAGGATCTTGGAGCTCAGCATTTCGATTGAGGTCGTCGCTATAAAGTGCTGCTGCTTGTTGCGAAGCAAATTGAAGAATGACGAAGGCGAATTGCGGCGAAAATCAGCCGCATGCAAAAATCGTATCTTTTTCGAGTTAAACAGGATTTTCGGTCGTCATCTTATTGAATCGAGGAGCTACAAAGTGACTGTGAACCCAATTTGAACCTATTTGACATCATGTATCATGACTCATGATTACTTTACTTGAAGGTGGATTTCCGATCCACCACCACCGACGAGCTGAACGAGATCGAGCCAAGGAAAGCTTGCGCTTGCTGGGTCTTGCCGACGACGCTGTCACGAAACAACGGGATCGTCTTGAACGAATCCTTCACTGTAGTTAATAGTTGACGTGGACGTATGTCCAGGACCTTGTCGAGGTACAGGTTTTAGTTTGATACAGCCTCGCTTGTGGTTGTGTATCGCTGTACAGTAGTTCACCACCAACCTCCTCGAGTCGAGGCTCGACGTCTCCATTGCCAGTCTAGTAGACAATGGTGTATACTCTTCTGAGTATCTGCGAGCGGTGTGCTTGCCGTCCACCTTCGAGTGTAGCCTCGACGTTGTCCGAATCTTAAGCAGACGCACTATGGTAGCCGTCTGCACAAGTACAGCACTTTCAGCTCCACGACAAAAGAAGTAAACACACAGACCACAATCGTACTTTCGAGCCCATAGTCGTCACAGCAAATAAATGCCAGTACACATCGGCAGCAACTTCAACGCAAAGGAAGGATTGCTCCGTATTGCAATTCCAGGATATCCTGCCTTCACGCTTGGGTCGTGCTTGACAATCTCTAGACCCATCGACAACCCCGACGACAGGCACAACGTCCTGCTAGGACTTTAGGTCAGCACTAGACACGCGTCCTCGTCACGATTGCCAGTTGATGAGCGTAAATTTCGTCCTCAGGGTCGGCCTTGAAGTCGTAATATCGCTGCTACAGCTGGTGTTTGATCTCGCCACTTCTTGCTACAATTTAAACCATTTTCATCAGTCGCGGTCAAGTTGAAGTTGCCTTTTTAGCCCTCACCTGGTGATCATCCCACTTTTTCAGCAACTTTTGCTGCTGTTCCATGCGTATTTGCTTCTTCAGCTGCCACCGTTCCAGACCGACTTTTGGTCCGACCAATTTTTGACCAATGCTGCTGTGGATTAAGCTCACGGCAACGGCGCCCAGTGACGGGTTCTGCAACTTGAGCTGCGTGAGTTTAAGCTCCATGTCGCACACCTACTGCCTGAAAAACTGCAGCGCCATACGCGCTTCTTGCCACGAGGTTTCGCCTTATCGAAAATAGTCCGGGCTCTTTTAAAATGACACTACTAGGACTATTTACAATTTGGGTTGGAGCTCAATGTGCTTGACCCTCTCATTGGTCAAAACCCGTATGAACATTTCCCGCGTCTTTTCCGCGCCATAATTCAAGACATCTGCTCATTGAAGTCGTCGGTGTGTGTCCGTGCGACCTTTTCGAGACCTATCGCCCTGTGAACACCACTAGAGGCCATGGGCGTGTCCAGCCCCAAGCGCGCCGAACAGGGCGACGTCGCGGCTTCAGAAGCCTCCACAGACAGATCACAGCATGCTACGGAGATCGCAGAGACGCAACCAGAGCCAGAGCCGGAGCTGGAGATGAAGCGGCAGCAGGTGCAGACTCCAGAAGAAGAGATGAGCGTCATCTCCACCGACGTATCGCCGCACGACAGCGATTTTGACTTTTTACAGCTCAACTCAGACGCAGAATTCTCGCTTCTCACGCCGTCGCCGCATCGCCGCAGCTTTGCAGGTTCCTCTCTGGGTGTGGAGATGGTAGCAGGACCTCTAGCGTCCCCAGCTCTGTCGTCTCGATCCAGTGCTGCGTGTTCACCTTCGAGATTCTTCAAATCGCCTCTCGTGACGAGAACCAGGTCCACAGGAAAGGAGAAGCGAGCTGCCAAGACGCCGCAACGACGCTCTATTGTGCCTATCAGAGTCGCGCCTCCTAAGAGATTGCTAGAGACTATTGATTCACTCAGTGAACAGGAAAACAAAGGGTCTATAATAGATAAAGTGCAGCTAAAAGCGCCCGTGAGGAAGACTTCGACTTCAGCGACGCCTCCACGGACTCCATCGCCGTCATCCAGACAGATGCTGCTATCTCGACGACTAAAAGATGTGTTTGACCGCACCGACGATGACGAGGAGCGTGGAACTGTTCGAGGAGCAATGAAATCTCCAGCTACCGGCAGACAAGTGGACACTTCAGCCTCGCTTCTAGACGCTGACGATATCCAGTGCGCACCCAGTGGTCTATCGACGAGTCCAAGCGAGCACGACTCCTTCTTCTCCTTCGCCAACTCCCTGTCCCCACTCATGCCAGCAGAGGAGTTCGAGAACAGTTTCATGTCCGTGAGACTGTCGCCACTTGTGTCGCTCTCGTCCTACGAACTGCCGAAATTGTACGTCAATTTCCTCCCTATGGACATGATCTGTCGTGCCACACGCTCTAATCAGTGTTGCACTCTCTTGCTGTTGTTCAAACAGACTCCCACCATTTCCAGAAGACGAACATGGCAACAAAGAGACAAGCCCGTCCACAGACGTTCATAGTGGCATCCCGTTGATCCTCAAGACACCGAAGAACCGATGGAAGAATCCTCGAGGCCTCTCGTCAGCCGGATCATTAGCTGGCGGTGGTATTTCGGCTCCTGGTTCTGCCAATGGATTAGTCTCTCCCAACCTCTTTAGAGAGTCTTTTCCAAACATCCAGGCGTCGACAAGCGCAACGCCAGGCAGAGACGAACGGTCAAAGCTTGGAGGTCACAGCGTAATGAAGATGAAGCTCCACACGTCGTTCGGAGACTCTCCGTCACCACCGGACTCGCACCACACTCGCGAGATCCAGGCCATCAATAAGAGCTTGTAAGTCTGTCACATTGGAAGATCCGGTGCTGAAAGTACGAGTTAACTTTGTGTGTCTGGCTCGTAGGAAGCGAAAGAAGTACATTCGTCGTCGCAAAGCAGAAGAGAAGCGTCAGCAGCCTTCGTCTTCCGGTAATGTCCAACGCAAATTGCTGCAAACCCCGGTCAAGATAGCTGCATCACCGCGTCCTGCGCGGTCGCCGTTGCATCCTTGGAACGGCCAAACACCGGATGCTCATCATTTCAAGACTCCAACACCTCGAAAGCTCGCTCCAAGTCGTTTAAACAGAGCTGGCACTTTGATGGAAACGCCCCAATCTCCACCACTAGCGCGCAGATTGATCCCAGCGTCAGAGCCAACGCCAGCAGCATCCACCACACCTGTGAACAAGAAGAAGAAGCGAAAAGCGTCTCACTGCGTCTCGATGCCGTCGTCGATCGCCAACCTGTCAGGACTGAAGATGCGGAAGTCTTCCTTGGGAGTTCGACAGGCGGTTGCTCTAGCGATCACACCAGCCAAGCAAATCAAGCGAGAAGCAGAAGCAGCAGCAGCAGCTCTGGGCCCGTTCACTATGCTGACACCGCAGCTAGACCCCGGGAGCGTCCTGACTTCGCTCGACAGCAGTATACTGAAGACGCCAACGCTTATAGGACCTTCAACTTCACTGACGATGTCGTTGCAGTCAGCGTCCAAAGCTCCTCTCGCTCCTGCAGTCGTGATGATCCCAGCTCCCAAGAAAGCCCCGTGCAACTGCAAGAAGTCCAAGTGTCTTAAACTCTACTGCGAATGCTTCGCTAGCGGTGGATACTGTGACGAAAGCTGCAACTGTCTCGACTGCGCCAACACGACGGCGGCAGAGGACGTTCGACAGCAAGCCATCGCGTCGCGACTGGAGAAGAACCCGAACGCCTTCAAGCCCAAGATCGGAGCCACTTCTACAATGGTTACTGTGACTTCAGGAGGAGCTCGGAGGTTATCAGCAGACAGGCGAGCTTCAACAGGGACCTTTCTGTCACCTCCAGGTCAGCTGAGTCTTCAGCAACGGCAGCTCTTAAGTGCTGGAATGGCGACCACGAAGATGCACAAGCACGGGTGCCATTGCAAGAAGTCAGCGTGTCAAAAGAAATACTGCGAGTGCTTTCAAGCGGGCGTGTCTTGCGGAGAGAATTGCCGCTGTATTGTAAGTGAAACCAGCCTTTACTGTGTTACTCGAGGCATGTTGCTGACCTTAAATTCGACAGGACTGCAAGAACCAGACACCGTGTGTGGCTCACGCGAATGGTGGGGTAACGACGGGCTCAGGTGTGATCGGTACGCCATCTAGCGAGATCGACGAGACGTTTGTATCGCCTGTACTTCAGGGTGCCCACAGGCGAATGCGCATTGATCGTGAGACTTGGAAGAAGGACTTTTCTTCACCGTTTGAGGCTTCTCCAGGACGCGAGCGGGAGCGCACAGAGCTACTACAGTCGAGGCTTTTGGCATCACGAGGTGGTAGTGGAACTCCACCGAGTGTCCGCGTGAGGGCGATGCCATTCACTTCACCACCAACGCCTCAACTAACCTATCGAACTATAGTCAAGCGCTCGCGTAAGATGTCACCAATCAGAGGAGACGGCGAACAACAGCGATCTGGCAGCGCAGGAGCTGCGCACAGTTTACTGTTGTTGAAGAAGCGAGAGTTGCAGCAGTACTCTTTTGACAAGAGTAGCAGCAGCTTTGGGAAGGCTGCGTTGTCAGCTGTGGTTCGATGCACGAGTGGAGCCGAACGAGTCTTCGTGTTGCCGCTGTTTGGAGCAGCTCTTCCTCCGCTAGAAAGCGGCGTTAGTGCCAAGATCTTCCGCTTTCTCACGAACGCCGACCTGCACAACGCGAGTTTGGTGAGTCACCTCTGGAACCAGGTTGCTCTGGGCGAGACTGTCTGGGACCACGCCAACTTCATCCCGACAGCTGATAGTGCACCGCTGTCACGCCAAAAGGAAACACTTGAGACGTCAGTGACGAAACTGGAATCGTGCGCTGTCAGCTTCGAGAACAGGCAAATGGCGACCATTATTAGAAAGCATGAGCCAAACCTTGCCGTGCTGTCGACTCTAAGGTAAGTACAGGATAGGAAGTAGTGAAGGTAATTGAGCTTAGTAGTAGGATAGGAACACAGATGTTGTAGTAGCCGCGCTGCTGAAGTTCACAGCAGACCAGCAAGAATCGAGCCACACGAAATATGTTGAAGACGACTACAGTAGTATTGTGCATTTGGCGTGCTTACGGAAGTCTCACGTTCTTCAGGGCGACAGCTTGGGCATGCGGCGACGGTTGTCAAGCGAAATGTGCTGCATGCGAACAGCGCCCAGGATGACTTCAGGCAGCTCTTCGTCGGTCTGGGCTTCGAGCAGGAAGGCCATGTCCACCACCAGCGACTTGGTCACTCCCTGCACCATCCCCACCACTGTGTTGGCGACCGAGTTGGAGGAAATGTCGATGTCCACTTCGAAGTAGTTTTCTCCACGGTGATATGGACACTTGAGCTTGTTACCGAGCAGCGTCGGCTTGGACCCGACCGATTGTTTGATGATGAAGCTGCCTTCAACGACGGTAGGGATGAGCTTGAAGCGAGAGTTCCGGAACTGGTCGTCGCCGTCGAAGAAGTCGTTCAGTAGCTCGGAGAAGCCAGAGCCGTCCTCGAACACATTGTCGCGCACAGGGTGGAAGTAGAAGACCATGCAGACATTCTCTGGACCTGGGATGATCATGTTGACTACAAACGTGAACTTGGAGCTGGTGCGGCCGACACTGTCCGATCGAGACGAGATGTTGTACCTCTCAGCAGGACTCTCAAAGGACAAGAGATCGACACCCACAGTATGGAACATGGCGGGGGCCGAAGGGATCTTCTTCTTGTCGGTCAGGTAGTTGTGTCCTCGAACACTAAACAGCGAAGCGTCCGGCTCGCCCCACATCTTCTCTGGGAGACTGGTCTGCAGTTTCTGTACGCCCATGACGACGCCCATCGAGTCCACACTGGTTCGCTGTGTAAAATTGTTCTCCTGCGGTCCAGTCTCCGAGCTCTCGCCCTCTGCTGCAGGCGCCATCGAGACATTGGGCGTGATGAAGTCTGTAGCGCTCATTTCATCACGAATCCCCACGACACTACGCAGCATTGGCATTACGAGATCCACATCCATGCCAAGCTGGTGGTAAATACGGGACCAACCGCCAGGATCGTAACGAAGCACGTAAGTAACCAGAGTTCGGATCGATCCACTAGGAACACGCTGGGGAGCGATAACGAAGCCGCCGCCCAGTAAGTTCGCTCGCACATAGTTGTGACGCACCCGACACTCGGGATGCTCGATGCTCTGGTACATGACAAAGTACGATCCGTCCTCTTCGCGTCTCCAGTAGCGCATGAGCACAAGGTCACGAGCTTTCTGCCACAGAGGCCACAAGTGCGTCGGTCGCTGCGTAATGTACACGATGTCAGCGTGGTCATCCAGCTGCTGCACCACACGCATCGTCGCCGTCCCCGAGTCCCATCTCTGGAATCTCTTGGGGTTCATGAGGAGTCTGAAGACTTCAGTTGGAGAGCCATGTACTACTTGGGACACACGGAAGCTCGGGATCTCGGGCGCCTGGGTAGGGGTCACTGCAGCGCAGCATACAGCAATAGCCACTAGTGCCGTCATAAAGCTCAGCAACATGTTGCTCGCGAACGAATACATGCTGCTAAAGCTCAGCGCTGCGCCCACACACGCACTGAAGATCAGTCCGTTGGTTGTGGCTGCTTGTTGAGCGAACAGATTGGCCGCAACGTTGGGACCCAGTGGACATTCCTGCATGATCCGGAGTCCTCCTTCCACCCTGGCCAACCACCAGGCTTGCTCCGCCTTGTCGTTGTCTGCGTCCAAGTTAAAGAGAGACATCGTGTCTTCATCGGCCTTCAACATCCTCGGCACGTGGGTGGGCGTGGGGAAGATCTCGGCGTCGTTCTTGAGCTTCTTCTGATGCGCCACCAGCTCTTGCAGCGACCGCACGGCGTTCTCCAGCGCGCGTTTCCATTCCTTGGCATTCTCCTCACTCTTGGCTCCTAGATCCAGAAATCGGTCCTTCTTGTACGACTTTTCTCCGTTCACTGCGTCGCCCAATGCAAAAGTGATGCGGAACATCCACACGGGTCCGTGGTGTTTGTGTTTCTCCTCTGAGTTGAACACGGGGCTCACCACACAGCCATCACTCAGAATGTAGGTCCCACGAGGTGCAGGGTCGCCGCGTTTGCGGTAGTAGCGGAGCTGGTTGCCGTCCAGGAGGAAGTAGCGATCCACTGGAGAATACACAAATTATGACACATAGTTTGTGAGTCTTCTACTAAGAGTTTTGAGGTGGAAATTGCGTGAATGAAGAGATCGTACGCCAGATAAGATTCATGTGGTCGCGGCGCTTGGTGAGCCATCCCTCCATCGTCGTGAGCGGCTAGACAGCGCAGGTGTCGAGACTTAAATGGGAGGTGGCGGATTTGCGACTGCCGGGACAGATTTGGGACATTTTGGTCCGATGGACGTAATACTCAGTTGCAATTGGCTGGATTTTGGGCAGAAAAAGGCTTAGATTGTGACAGTTGACGACAAAAAGACAACTTGTTCAAAATGAGCTTTTAGTGATGCACAAATGAACGCAATTCTCTTCTGCAACAGACCGCAACGTGCCCCTTGGTATTTGGGTAACGTGCCGCCTTAGAAGCCCATCCAGCCCGTGTACCAGCGGTTCTTGAACTTGTAGGCGTTCGTCATCTGGCGGTACATGAACACGAAGCCCACAGCGCAGCCCACGATGGACAGGTAGCGCACAGCGGGGTTGCGCACGTACAGCGCCCACTGCGACAGCAGGATCATGAAGACAGCAGCGGCCACGTCGTAGCCGCCAACAATGAGCCCCTCGTAGACGAACTGCTGGCGACCCTGAGGGTGGAAATACTGGATGTTACCCTTGCGGTCGGCCGTGTAGGGCGGCGGGTTGCGGATGATGCAGTACACCATTCCCGAGACTGAGAGACCGTAGAACAGCAACGAGACTGTCATCCAGAGCTGTTTGCGACGCAGTTTGGCCATCACGTAGTCCAGGTGGGACAGCACCAGCTTGGCCGTGAATGCGGTGGAGGCCAGCGCAACGACGAGCAGCACGTAGAGGAACGTCTTGGATCTCTGGATAGCGAACTCAAAGCCCGTACGTTGCTTCACAAAAGTGGCCATGGACTCGGCCTCTTTGCCCTGCGAGTAGACGTTGTAGAGGTTGTGGGGCTCCACTTTGGACTTCTTAGGCATGCGGTCGCCGGCGTCGATGGAGCGGTCGGGCGCCACGTACACCACGTGAGGGGCAGATGTGAACTCGTACATGCCGAAAGCGTCCTGGTTGGTCTCAAAGTCCACGATACCGAAAAAGACCTCGTGCCCATCACGAGTGTCCACTTTGACCTGCTTGGCAGCCTCGTAGCTCTCGCCCAGAATCTCAAACTCGGGAGATACCTGTGCACACGTCTCGCACTTGTACTTTGCGGCCGTAGCTGTAAACAGAAGCACCAAGTGGTACGGACGGTCCGGTCGCACGGCGTAGCGTCCGAAGAGTTCGCTCGTAAACGGGATCACACCGTCGCGCACGCGGCCCTGCAGCTGGGCCAGCTTCTCGCTGCCCTTGAGTGGAGAATCCTTTTCCTTGCGACTCTTCTTGGCTTCAACGTCCACTGTAGACCAGCTCGCCACCACCAGTAGCGTCGCCAGCAGCGCCAGCAAGCACATCGTTCCCCGAGCCATTGTCACTCGAACTCGCCACGTGGAGGATCGAAAATGAAGATGCCAACTGCATTTGTTGTTCCCATTTCCACCAATCCAAACGCGTATGACTTCTTTGTCCGAAGCAAAATGTCCCCCTTTTAAACCCTCCTTCAATGGACTGCGTCATTTAAATCGGGACACAAAGAGTTGTTTTCAGCGAATCCGAGGCGTGATTTTTAATTGTGTTTATTACAACTTGAGTACACAGTTGATATTCAGCAGCGATCCCATGGCGGTCCCGACGGCGGAGGAGAGCGCGCGGCGCTTCAAGATGGTCTACATTGGCGCGTCACTGCTGGCCATGATCATCTCCACATACACGACGCTGTACGGACCCATGGACCTGTCGGCGCCCTCATCCGCGCCCTTAAGCGCACAGTCAATTGATCAATTGACACATGCGAACTCCTTCCGGTGGGGAACTTATCGTCCTGGTCTATATTTGGGTATTCGATCTCGCACATCGCCCGATTTTGTGTCGGCTGGACTATTATGGGGCTCACAGCTTGAAGACGTATCACAAATCCGACACCAATGTCGACAAGAAGACCGACTTCAACGTTACGGCTGGCTGCAGCACGACGGGACCAATTATGGACTGCAAAAAGTGGAGGACCAATTCAACCGCCTGGAGCTCAGCACAAGTTACGCTCGAGTCCAGACACCAGACATTCAAGGATGGGCGGCTAGAGTCCAAGCAGGTCCAGTGACTCCCAAGGACGAGAGACTGAGACGTCGACAGGTGCAGAATAACAAGGTTTCGCTCTTCTTCTATGTAGATTTGGGCTGTGGGGACGAGAGTCTGGAGCTGCCGTGTCGACAGAAGCTGCAGAACTTGGTGGAAGTCGCAGCAGAGCCCACGACGTTGCAGTGTGGAGAGCAGAAGGAGCAGTGTGTGCAGATGGTGCTGGAGAGTGAAGGTCCTGAGGGGGACAAGGAATCAGCTCCTCTAGCCTTCCAGATGCAGATCCAACTCAAGACTCGCTCGTCTGTGCGTGGAGTGAAGCTGCACTATGCTGGGCTTAGAGATACCAACGTGGTCAACGTGAAGGACAAACTGTTGTCCTTGGCTCGACGTCCAGGTGGAGAGAACAACAAAGACTTGACGGCAGACGAGGAGGTTCAGCTGGAGGATTTTATCGAAGAAGGAAGCACGCTGGTCGTGGTGCAGGCTATTGTCAGTGTGGATGATACGTTCGAGGAAGGCGACGTGACGCTGGATGTGCTGTTTAATGAGGCTGCGACATTTACTGCTGCTGACGTTGTGAAGCTTCCTATTGATCTTCTTATCACTGAGAAGCTGACAGAGTACTCGCAGCAGTTTGACGATAAATTCGAGACAACTTTCCATCTCTCGACGAAGACGTGGCCGGGGGATGGCAAGGAGACTCCGTTCAACGACAGTCTGGTGGTGTTCGCCAAGGCAGCTTTCAGCAACTTAGTTGGAGGCACTGGCTACTTCTACGGCAGCTCATTGGTGCAGCATGACCCGGAGAGGCCCGAGGTTGTCGAGTCTCCTGCCAAGTCTCTGTTCACAGCGGTCCCATCGCGCTCTTTCTTCCCTCGTGGCTTCGTGTGGGACGAAGGTTTCCACCAGATCGGCATCTCGGCGTTCGACGACGCAATTACGCGAGATGTGATCGCTCACTGGCTTGGCTTGATGGAAGAAGATGGCTACATCGCTCGTGAGCAGATCTTGGGCCAAGATGCGCGTCGTCGTGTGCCCAGAGAATTCCTCGTACAGCATGTGGAACACGCCAATCCTCCCACTTTGCTGCTGGCTTTAGAGAAAATGATGCAGTGGCACAAGGCTGCAGACTCGGACGAAGACCTGAAGGCGTTTGTGCGTACCGTTTTCCCGTTCCTGAAGCGTTGGTACAGCTGGTTCCTGAAGACGCAGTATGGTCCACACGACGCGAGTTTCCGCTGGCGAGGCCGCCTCCCAAATGACGGCAAGCTGATCTCCAACACGTTGTCATCAGGTCTAGATGACTACCCTCGAGCGTCGCGTCCGAGTGAGAATGAAATGCACGTGGACTTGCTCTCGTGGATGATCCGCTCGAGTAATGTTATGGCCAAACTTGCAGACTTTATCGACCGAGATGCTGACGTCCAGCTCTTTGAGAGTAACAGTGCTCACTTTCTCTCTGGACTGGACGAGCACCACTGGAATGAGGAAGCGCAGTCGTACTTTGATGTGGGCGAACACAGTGAAGACGGCGTGATTGAGTACCAGGTTGCTGTGCGTTGCCGTAATGAACAGGGCCAAGTTGTGGACGCCACGGCTCCTATTGCGCAGATTGAGACTAAGCAAGTCAAGTGCCCGGATAGCCATCCGAACTTCATGTTCCCGCTAGGTGACGGCCGTGGTGGACTGCAGATGTTGCCTGTGTTTGTTCCGCGCACGACGAAGCTGCAGCATGTGAAGCATGTCGGCTACGTCAGCGTGTTCCCGCTTCTCCTTAAGGTACTGCCGCCTGAGTCGCCGAAGCTGCTTGCATTGCTGAGGCAGATGACGGACCCAGCGCAGCTTTGGTCGCCGTTTGGACTGCGCTCTCTGTCGACGCAAGATCAGTTCTATGAACAAGAGAACGCACCAGGAGACAACCCATATTGGCGCGGAGCTATCTGGATGAACGCTAACTATCTGGCTTTAGACGCACTGCACTACTACGCGCAGCCGAGCACGGGCAGTCCGTTCCAAGAGGAGTTTGCAGCGGCGTATACTGCACTGCGGGCGAATGTAATTGCCAATATCTACAAGGAGTACGAACGCACTGGATACCTGTGGGAGCAGTACAGTGGCGATATCCACGCTGGACAACAGTACGGTCAGGGACAGCGGTGTCACCCCTTCTCGGGCTGGACGGCACTCGTGGTGAACATCATGGCGGAGATATACTAGAGAACAAGCTGTGACGCGAACTGGCTTAGCGTGAACATGAAATGGACGTGATTACCTTGCGCTTCCATTTACTATTTACTTGGTACTTCACGAACACTACCGATAATTTACACGAGATAGTTGGCTGGGCAGGAGAGGGGATCCCAGTCATCGGGTTGCTCAGTTCTTGACATTGGTCGGATGAAACGCCGAGTGTACTTTGGAACCCCAACAGGACCCGTCGAGTCGAAGGCGATCTGCGCATTAGCAGTTGCTAGCGCAAACGCTACGATTGCGCAGTGGTAGGACCCACCGTGTTGCCAGCTTAGTGCAAGCTCGTTCAGGTAGTCTCGATCGATGTATGTGTGGCTGTAGTACCACCAAGCCACTGTCACCAAGAGCCCAAGCAGGGCACTTGTAAAGCTGGACAAGGGGTGACAAGCTGTGACGTTGCGTGAGTAGAACACCGACGACAGTCCGATACTCACCGTCGTAAAGAATCCCCACAGCGCCATGGTATACTTGACGGTCTCCAGTACAACGAGACATGCCACATTTTGTGCGCCCTGCATGTACCAGCTGAGTTCACCACGTGTGTGACACCAACAGGACAGAGCCTCAGCGATCAGGAAGTCCTGGTTGTTTGTATTGCCGCTTTCTAGATGCGACGGGGCCATTGCGAGAGCGTCGGGGCCTTCACTCGGCCAGTCATCAGGTTGTCGAGAGTTCTCGAGAATGGCGTGCAGGAACGACTGACATTCGGAGCTGCCGTTGGTGAGTCGTAAGCAATAGCCGTCAGGTGCAAACGTGAGCTGGCTCACATAGTTGTTGCCGCTAGCTGAAGGGTTGTCGAGGCTCTTGAGCTCGATGACTGCCCATGACTGCAGATACACAGCAGCGATCACCAGTACGAGAACTGCGAGTTGCAATACGAGTTGGAGGATCTGAAAGCTCTGCAGCATGGTTGACTGATTTAAAGACGACGAAAGTGAGCGATGGTGCGATTATCAGACTATGACAGCAAAAAAGGCAACTTCCACCTTGCCATGAAGCCATCTCCCACACGCATTTCAAAACGACAGCCAATCACCGTCGAGGACGATTGCAAATGTGCAGCTCTGCATGTAGCTCTTCCGCCATCCATCCCTTGCGCTATTAAACTATATTAACAAGAGCATCAACAAGTAAGAAGAGAAATGCCTTGGTTACCATTGTAGACATACTTGCCATACAAAGATGAGCCTGTATAGTTTGTGACTGGTACAGTAATAGGAGATGACGTTGAAGATGACACTTTACCGGTAGTCTCCATTTCCGAACCCTCGTCGAACCCGTCGCGCCTTCAGCGCTAATGGAAACAGCGACATCCTCCTCTTCTACTTCTAGTTGTGATTTCGGCTGCTTGGAGATTTTCTTACCGGTATGCGCCTCCAATGGCCAGACATTCGGCAACGAGTGTGAGTTTAACCGGACAAAATGCACGTCTGGCGATGACACACTGGCGATCGTATCGCGTGGAGCATGCAACAGTAGAAATGGCAGCGACAGCGGTGACAGTAATTATTCTTGTTTATTGGAATTCGCGTGTCTGGACGTGTACACGCCCGTATGCGGCTCCGACGGACAGACCTACAGCAACGACTGTTTCCTAAGACGAGCGCGATGCCTTAACTCGTCATTAACCTTGTTATTCGATGGAGAGTGCAGCGGTTCAACTGCTAGCGAAAGAGATGACCCTGTCGATCATTTTTCGACCTCTGCGTCTAGCTCACAAGTCTGCGCTGAGAGCTCCTGCACGAAGGAATTTAAAGCTCTGTGTGGCTCAGACGGCGTCACGTATGGCAACAAGTGCCTCTTTCGCAACGCACAATGCGTCAATTCGTCGCTCACAATTGCGTTTGAAGGAGATTGCAGCACCTCGTCGGCATCTTCAGCGTCGATCACAGGACCAGGACCTGCACTTAGATCGGAAACTTCTATCAGCTCGGAATCAGCCTCCGATTCTGCCAGCATCTCTCGCAAGAGCTTCGCACTTGTCTCCATTATGGCTGTACTAGAGGCAGTAGTAGCTGCACTTACGTTATAGCTGTATGTTAGGCGTTCGTTATCATCTGCAAGTGCGTGTAAGAATTAATTCCAGCTCCATTTAATTAACCCTTTATGAGTCACCACTGGTGCCCGTTCAGAGGTCGCGCATAACTGCCGCCTGTGAACCTTCGATGTCTTCGCGTAAGCCTCGCAAGGGCTCTGCATGGGCCCCAGACTCGACCGAGGCACTTTTCGACGATGGTGTTAGCGACGACCACAGTCGAGAGCGATGGAAGCGAGCTGTACAGACCCAAGAAGAGCAGCAGACTCTGCTGCATCGCACCGTCGTGGTTTCCAAACGACAAAACCTCGAGCTGCAGTACGAACGAGTACGTTTACATCCTGTCTCCACTCAAGTCATCGCTGCTAACTAGTTGGTGGATTGCTAGATTGCCAAACAGCGAGCCTTTATCCGCCGTGAGAAGCGAAAATTGTTGCTTCAACACGCTCTGCTGACCTCCGAGCGCGAACGCTTCGATGCCTCGCGTTCCTCCGACTGGTTCTGTCTCTCCTCGTTCCCCGCAGCAAGTGATCGTCGCGTGACTGTCGATGTCGGTGGCCAACTCTTTGAGCTCTCAGCAGCAGTGGCGTTGAAAGACTCAGCGTCGTTACTCGCTGCTTTCGTCCAGGACGATTCACCCCTCAGCGGCGCTGAAAGTGGCTGCTTTCGCGTGGATCGAGACTGGAGTCTATTCCGCCACATCCTACGCTTCCTACGCGATGGATTCTTGCCATCCGACCCAAAACTGCTGCGTGACTTGTACGTGGAGAGCGAGTTTTGGCGCTTTGAGTCGTTGCTGAAAGCCATAGAAGCCAGGAACTTGGAGCTGTGGAAGCTCAACCAAAACTCGAAATGCTCAACGAAAGACACGAAGAAAGAGACGAGGGATTCAAGTGAATGGTGGCTGGATCCGCCGTCATGGTGGGGGACTGCTGGTAGTAGTTGCAAGACCAAAGAGAAGAGGCCTCAGACGACTCTGAACGCCTTCAAGAAGAGCGTCAAGACGACCCCCAAGGTGAATAAGGGAGGCAAGGACAGTGATGAAGAAAGTGAAGCGTGGTGGAGGAACTCCAAGTACAAAGGCACCGATTACATGGACATCCTCGTGAGAGATACGACCGTCCACGACGACGTCTGGACCCCGCGTAGTCCACTACTTACGAATCACACCTGGGAGGCTTCAATGACCCCCAAGAAGTAATACCTGTGTAGCTACTCTAGTTGCTCTGTCTGCTGCGCCTTGTAGGACAGGAAGTCAAACGCCAACGACTCAAAGTGCGAGAATGGACACAGCGGGTCGTGCGTGTGGCCCGCAAAAGTCACCACCTCGTTCTCATACAGTGGTTTGACGAAAAACTCGTGTGTAGCCATGTCCTCGTACACTTCCAACGCCAACATAGTGCCATACTCAGGCAATTGCGAGCCCACGTCGATCTGCAAAGCTCCCAGCAGAGCCACAATCGAGTTGTCGTGAGCTGAGAAGAAGGAAATCTTGGCTGGCTGCGTGCTCTCGACTACGGACTTGACAAACTCGTAGACTTCCTTGACGCCGTCTCTGAACGCTTGATAGCAAAAGTCTTTGGAATGATACAGACGCTGCCAGAGCCACGTGTCGTAGGCCTCAACCTGCTCGAAGGTCGTGTGGTCGACGCCCTCAGGGAACGGCCAGCCATGCGCTTCTCGACACGTCAGCGCGTCCCGAATTGCCGTCCAAGACAGAGGCTGGTTGTCCGGTACCCCCAGACACTCACGCAGATGCAGAGCAAGTTTCTCCATGGCGTCACGCTCGATCTCACTCCTTAACGCGAGCACATCGTCGTGTACAATGAGTTCGATCTCGTTAAACACTTGCAGTGGGTGCATGGGCGCCAGTACGTTGTGCTTGTACGTGTGCACATAGAACTGCGGGACTTTCTTCTTCTGGGCTTCTCCATCATAGAAGAAGCCTCGTAGCAAGCTCTGCACCGACTCAATGGTGCGTGGCACACTGCTGGAGAGCACGTAGACGTCCTCGACCTTTACGTCGTCGCCCACCAAATGTCCGTAGCGCTCTCGTAGCATTTGCCCCTTTCCAGTCATGTGTTTGACGCCCTTCTGGGTCAGCAGTCCGTAGGGATATTGAGACTCCTTCGAGGGTCGGATGACCGGAGGCTGCGTCTCGTCGGCGCCCACGGGTTTGGCGGTCCGCTGGAGCAGCTCAAGTTGCTCCGATGTCGCCACCTTGGAGGCCCAAAAGTCTTTCTCTTCTTGCGTCGGCTCTACTTTGCTGCCGATGGATGTGAGGACCGGAGTGCGGTCTCCGTGGCGGTGGAAGATGAGTACATGGCGCAAAGTCAAGTCCCTACTAGTCGACGAGGATGTAGCCATTATCAGAAACAAGTTTTTCGGTGAGCACTTTAAGGCACTGCTGGAAGATTGCGATGTGAGCTCTTGAATAATCTTCCCACAAGAAAAATACCGGTAGTACCGGTCCAGATTCAACTACTACGTAGTATTATCGTGGAGACAAAAAATCAAAGAAGTGAGAATATCTGAAAATGTTGATATTTTGGTATTATACTATAGTAGTATTTAAATTTCGACGAGTCATACTCGATCTTACAGAACGTTATCTCGTGTCGTACACTGGAGCGATTCATTGCTGGCACAGATAAAGGTGGACAAATAATTAGGCACGTTCACAATGCAGCGCCTGGTTGTTGCACTTGCAGGAACCTCTGTGCCGCTTGCGCGAATACGTCGAAGGGACACAGGGCCGAGTGCTCATGGCCGGCGAATGTCACCTCGACACCTTCAAACAGAACCTTGAGGTAGAACTCGCCCGTGACGCGGTGCCGGAAGACTTCGAAGATCAGCATGGCGCCGTAGGGAGGAATCACGCGCGGAACCCGCAGCTGCAGCGCGTTCACGAGCGCCACAACCGAGTTGTCGTGAGCCGAGAAGAGCGCCAGTCTGTGCTTCGTCACGCCCTGCAGCAGCAGCTGACAATGTGAGCAAAGAACTACAGTAGAGAAGCCATTTGAGTCCGTCGACAGCAGACCTGCGTGACACTTGTCAGGTACGAATAGATGCGCTGCACGCCAGCCTTGAAGCTGACCCGACAGAAGTCCATCCTGCCGTACAGGTGGTGCCACAGCCAGGCGTCGTACTCGCAGATCTGAGCGAAGAGCTGCTGACTGAGGCCGTCAGGGAAGGCCAGACCGTGCGCTCGACGGCAGACCAACACTTCACGCACTTTAGAAGAGCAACAAGCGGTTAGAAATGATAACAGAACAATTGCAGACAACGCCGAGATTATTTGACGCACACCCTGTCCAGGCGACCAGCTTGCTCGACTTTGCTCCAATGAGCGCGCTGATTCTCTGCGACGCCTCAGCAAACCCCGGTGGGGCATGTTTTCTTAGCTCTTCCGCCAGCACCTTGCCTAGATCTTGGTACAACTCGTACGAATGCTGCGGCACCAGACTATTCGAGTCGTCCGCATGGATCGCAAACACCTCGTCCTTTTTCATTCTCCTGTTCGTTTGCATGTTCTGTAAAAACTGTCTACTATCTGGTAGAAGTTTCTCAATGGATGCCAGAGTGTTATCCGCATTCACGTTGGCAAAGTACTCTGGAAAGAGTCCAGCCAAAAGACTCTGCGCTGAGCGGATGGTCCTCCTGATGTTGGTGGACTGCACACGGACCTGTTGAACAGGGTCCTGCATGTCCTCTATCAGCTTCTTGTATCTTTCTCTCAGCTGTTGGCCCTTCGCTCGCATCATGTCAATTCCTTTGGCTGTCAGCTGTCCACAGGGCCAACGTCCTCCTTGCTGAGGCGGCGGTGGCACCTCAAATTGCTGACCGAAGCAACTCTCTTCGCTGCATTCTCCGTCATGGTAGTTAGTCACCCTCGTCCCACTATTGAGTGCTCCAACGACGCTGAGCTCTGCCAAGCGCGAAACCCAGAAGTCGGTTTCGTGCTGCGTCATCTTCACTTTCGAGCTGATGTTGCGGCTAATAGGGGAGCGATCTCCATGGCGGAACAACACTGACACATGTTCCAGCACCAGATCCTTCTCTTCTACGCTCTCGTCGCTCCCTGTGTGGTCTACAGCGCTTGCGTCGGGCGACTCCGGACGTGGAGCCATGATGGAAGCTCGGATAATAAATGATGCGCAAGCAAAACCCTCCAAATTGAATTGTGTGTTTTTTTTAATTTGTATGCTTGTCTCTCATACTTTATTGCAAAAGCAGCGATCAAAATGCTGAGCAGCTCCGTGTCTCGAAGTGTAGTGCGGCGAGTGCTGTTACGCGGCCTGTCGAGCTCTGTAGCCCCACATGCGTTGCCATCAGCTTCAGTAGACGTCAAACTTGTACTGGAGAGCAGCATAGCCCGCAGAGAGTCGTCGCGCGCTCTTGCAGCCTTCGACAAGCTGGAACAAGATGCTTCGCTCCAGGACCCTCAGCTGCTGCAGCGTCTGGCGCTGCTTGTAGCTAAGCGTGGGCAGCCGCACGAGGCTCCGAGAGCCGCGCAGATCCTTCGGCATTTGCTTTGCCAGCCAAACTTTGAGGCGGACGACGCAACGCAACTAGCAGCCATCTACACAATGGACTCGTGTCTGCGGGTGAGGCGACTGGAGGACGCGCTGTCGTTGTTCCAAGCAGCAAAAGAGAAGGACATCCTGGTGGACCTCCCGGCAGTGAACGCAATGCTCGAGGCGCTGGTGGACGCACACCGAGTGGACGAAGCTGCGACGATCCTCAAGAGCATAGCAGCGCAGCACGACGTGAACCCCACCGAGCAGACGTTCCAGCCTGTGCTGGTGGCTGTGATGCAGCAGAAACGATACGAAGATGTAGTGGCTGTTATTGAGCATGGGAGAACGCATGGCGTGGACTTTTCTCCTGAGGTACGAGAAATTTTGGGAGGGATATTCTGAAGAGGGAGATAGAGAAACTCATTCTTGTGGACTGTGGTAGACGTACGACCCGCTGGTGGATCTATCGCTGGAGCAATACACGAAAGCGGACGTGGAACGATTAGGCATTTTCATGGAGTATATTAACAGCGCTTTGGATGCAGACGGGGTGAGTAGTGATTGAGGTTGACGTAGAGAGAGAGTGCGATGGACTGATGACAATGTGCTGCTGCAACAGTATTGGAACTACGATGAGGACGATGAAGACGACGATGGAGACTTTGAGGACGATGAATTCGAGGACTTTGACGATGAGTTCGACTAGCTCAAGCCCGCATGCCAAATAGAGAGCTTATTCTGATAGATATTACTTTAGGTTAGTTACATAGTGATATTTCACAAGGCGTAGTGCTCTGCGCCTCCACTTTTCTCTTTCCCTACCAGCTCACTGACGAGCTGCTGTGCCGTCGGACGCGTCGCTGGATCTTGAGCCAAACAAGCCGAGCCCACTCTGAGTATCCGAGGAGGACAATCGCTCGAGAACGTCGGCCGCAACGCCCCCGACACGACGTCTTGCAAGATCTGGACAGGCTTCACTCTGCCGCCAGCTCCCGTCAACGCGTCGTGGTAGGGAATCTTGCCAGTATCCAGCTCTGACAAAACGACGCCGAAGGAATAAATGTCTGCCTGCTCCGTGTATCGCTTGCCTTCCAAGATCTCCGGTGCAGTCCAGTATGGTGTGCCCACTCCAGCTGTCATGGTGAGGTCGGCAGTCCCACGACTCACTCCAAAGTCAATGAGCTTCGGTTCCAACATGTGAGTCAGCAAAATGTTGGTCGACTTTAAGTCTCGGTGGATCAGAGACGGGGTGTGACCGTGTAAATAGTCCAGAGCTTGAGCGATGCCGACAGCCATGTGGATTTTATCTCTTGCCCACGATAACAAGTCTGCGTTCTGGTCCAGATAAGTCTGCAGACTCCCCATAGGAACGTACTCCAGCACCATCACCAAGTTGTTGAGGGTGTTCCAAGCCACTCCAATGAAGCTGACAACATGAGGGTGATCCAGACTAGCAGTCAGCTCGATCTCTTCAGCAAACGCTTGGACGTTTTCAGCCTTTTGCTGTTTGTTCTGCAGTAATCTCTTGATGGCAACTTGCTGTCCGTTGTGTTCGCACAGCCACACTTCTCCTGACGAGCCCTTGGATAGAGCTTGTTGGTATGCGATACTCTCGTAAGGCATCCGCTTCTCCGTTAGATGCTGACTACGAAGCAGAATCTTTAGCGTTCTACAGGACCCAGCACTCTCGTACGTTGAGAGGAACGATCCCTGCGTCGTCATGACTGTGGGTCGAAGAGCAGGATCGGGTGTGCCAGACGTGTATTTCGGCAATGGTACGGTACTTCCACTCATATATTGCGGCGAGACTGTAGCCAGGTCACACGTGGTGGACACCGTCTCGTCAATCTTGTGCTCTTCCTTCCGTTTCCAGTAGAACCGGCCGACACCAATCACTGCGACGAAGACTACAGCCCCCGAGATGATGGGAATCAACAGCAGTGTATCAAAACCAGAACCTTGAGCAAATTCTTCTTCCAGCCACTTTGCCACCCATGCGCTTCCAGTCGGTGTGTTCATAGCTTCCATCTCTTGGTCTGTAAACTCGTCTCTCCTATGGCATGGCACTGTTACCGCCCCGTAGCCATTGTCTGCAGGACAAACGTTCCAAGCTGGATCGTCAGCCACCGAAGTGGTGTGGACAGCGTAGACACTATAGGAAACTTCAGTCACGGGGTCCACCCACGAGTGATCTCGAAGTCGAATGTACGGGATCATGTCCAGGTCTCCACCCACCGACCACATTGAGCCCAAGTAGCTGGTAGCAGCCGAGTCCACGAACGTATCAGCGACACACCTCGACACGTTGACCATCTGAGCTCCAGAGCATATTAAAGTGTAGTAAGCCAACGCATTGTTCGGTTGCGTACAGTTCTTGAACGTGCATCCCTCTCCACTGACTTCTTCTTTCGGGACTGCGATATTTGCCATAGTGTAGTCATCCATCGTCCAGATTTGAACTGCTTCATTGGACGGAGAGAGAGCGAAGCCTGTATCCCAGAGCACTGCGCGTTGGACGAGTCCAGGTAAATCACTGAACCGGATGTTGAGATCTGCCAGGCGGTTGGCTACACCCGTTGGAACCGAGCTAAGTGAGACTTTAATGTCGGTGTCTCCAGCCTTGTGTCGAACGTAGAGCTGCTGGGCGATGTCCGAGTTGGTGCCATCGAAAGCGAACGATAAGCCTGATGGTAATGGTGACGTTGACTCCAGACTCCGCAAGCGGATCGTGTGACCTCGTACCATACTCGAGGAGATTGCAAGTACAGAGGCAAGAGCAGTCACCCGCTTCACCCGTTTGGCGATTCTTGGAATGATGAGGAGCTTGACGGCTGGCATCGGTGGGATTTGCATCAAGTCGGACCAAAAAGGGTCACGGCAAAGGCATCAGATGTTCGGGTGCATCTTTAGGCCACAGCGTGACAAGCGCACCGGTTTGACCTGAAATCTTGAAAGAGGTTCACGGCTGCGGCAGCGAATGCTTGAGCACTGTCCGTACCAGTTCTACTGACGCCATTGCCTGATGCTTTTAGCGAAGTTAGGAAACTCACTACATGTAGCTACTCAGGGGGAAAATAACTGAACTGTAAATTAGATTCAAAATTGAGTACCGGTATTTGTACTTCGAAGTAGGCTACCGGTACCAGGAGGCTAAGTACTACTAGTAGTATAAAAAACCCGGATGATTGAAAAAAGCCAACTCAAAGCTTTAAGCTCTTAGAGCAACGTCAGTGATTTTGTCTGTGATTTTAAATTCTATTCTATTTGTAGGACAGCTTCCTCCGATGGCTGGTTTTTAGAAACCATTGGAGCCATGAATCTGCAACGGTGATCCTATATTTTCTGCTATTTCTTAAGAGTTGAAGTGCTTACTTCGAAGAAGCAAGCTGCTCGGTCCTGGAATCTGGCTTGGTCGTTTAGGCTTGACCCTCCTACGCGATCGGCGTGGGCTCAAACCGCCACGCTGTGCTTCTTGCTAAGAGCAGCAAAGCCGTGACCTTTCACGCCTATCCGATAGTCTGCTAGAACAGCGAGTTTCTCGTGGATACTATAGCTACGTCGCTCAGCACTCATGGCTGTGTAAATTATAGAATAGGAGAATTAAAGCCAAGTAACAGCAGCACCGACAACTTTGTTCAGAAGGGTGGTTGGTTGGGAGCTCTCAAGAATATTCATTGTTTGGTACAGCCTTGTGTTTTAAGTAGGTTTCAGCCACATGTGTTCTAATTAGGTAGGTGGTCAAATTGAGGTTTAAGCTAGATGTCGAGCGAATCCCGTATTTTATTTAACACATATGCCTTATATGAGGGGTAAGACGGTAGTTTGAAAGGTCTACTTACCACGATTTTTTATGAGCAAATTTCCTGCCAAATTTGCCAATACCTGGCCATTTGAACTATCATTTTATGGAGGGGTGGAGTTTTTTCGTCAAAAATAATCAGAATTAAACTTTAAACTATACTAGAAAAAGCGCAAACGGAGCTTAATCTAGTGGTATATCACTAAAAGCAGTTATACCCATTTTCGTGTCAATTACTCTCAATCCGTGTACATACAAATCCTCATATGAACTTGTTATAACCAATCGTACCTATCTCAGAATGGACGTTGACCAATCACATAGGAGAGGTTTTTTATAGAAAAACCTAGCTGTTAATTATTTTCCGGATCGGAGAAGTAATCTGCAGTAGTACAGTTCTGGGATTTGAACGCCAAAAATAAGTCAGAAGGATCATAAAATTCTTTACGATGAATGTCAACGACACAAGCGTCATCTTCTCCCCTTTTGTTTTGACTTAAGGTACATGTACAAGTATTGTGCGCTCTAGTCGAAGTTTCTCAGATGGGCTCAATGGGCCGAGCCATGTAGACCCAAAAACCGATCCAATCGGCTTAACACTCACGTTGAGTACGACATCGGACTTAAATAGAGCGACAGGGTACGATCCGTAACTGTGTCGTCGATTTTCAAATAGCTTGATTTTTGTATCGGGAGATTCAGCCCATCGGCAAATTTGACCGGAATTCACAATAAACGGCCAGTTTAAGTCAATGGTCCAGATTGAGGCGCACTAATAGGAGCTGAATATGCAGTTGATTGGTATGTTTAGACACGTGCGCCGCTCTACTTATACCTCTGTTTTGATCTAAGCTGCCAAATATGAAGCGTCTGTGGTGTAGGGATTTCCAGATTCGGTCATATGTCAACCTACTTTAGATCAAGAATCGGCTCGGTCTGGTAACCCAGAGCTTAGGAACAAAGGAGCACGGTAAGTACTCAGCGATCTGTCCGGATGAAGTTATCCGGATGGCCGCTGAGCTCAACGGTCGCCTGAACCCAGAGGAAGGGTCGGTAGATATCCGAAACGACTATGTGGTGTTGGAAATCCCACGTGAACTCTAGCTACAGATGTAGTTAGGATGTTCCCACAACAATACGTCTACTAGGATAGTAAACGATCGTTCGGGCGGACCTGAAGACCCCAGTTCTGCCCTTGCACCGGGACAAACTGGACCTTGTAAACTACTTATATAGGCCAACCAGTAAAATAAGAACACGCTACTAGCACGAGCAAAGCTAGCAGGTGTTTTGAATCCTCGTGGTCCCAACAGCGGAAGGGTACCAGGCACGGGTAAGCCTTTTACGAGATCACCGAGTGTTCAACACTCGGCTGGAAGAAATAAAAGGGAGGCAATTCAAGCACTCCCAGTCGTGCAAATAGGCAACAATAAGCCGTCACGTAAAACCTCCCGATAATAATCGGCCAATACACAAAGTCTCTTGGCCTTGCCGGATGAACCCTCGCTACAGAGCTTCGAGTTCACCGACAGGCATAACACACTCAAACAAGCTTGACCTGACGCTTACCTTGAAGCCGGACGTCGCTCTGTGTGCTTGAGTGGAAATACTGTTCTGTATTTAAGCTTACCCTTTCGGGTCTATTCCTAATAAGAAGTCCTAATCAAGTATACAAATATCAAGTGAACAATGATCCGTTATGGATCTTCTTGCATGCTAAGCGTCGTCTGCACTGTCGCATGAGCATCTTTAACGGTCCGCGCCCTGTCCCAGACGGTTAACGTGTCTTCCAAAGGTCGCTGAGTATTCCGCGAACTCATCCCAACCGCCACTGAGGGTTCGTACCGTAGATGGTCCGCTGAATGCGAATCCGGCCAGTCCATTATTAATAATAAGGACAGCCTGGATTCTGTGACATAGGGCCGTATCCGATATTTGTTGAAAACTCGGAGGTGACGCCGTCGAGTCCCTTGCACCTTGGCGTCCCCGTACATCACTCGACCGAGGGTTCGTCGCTTGAACAGCTTGGGCGGTGTCACGTCTTTGTCGACGGGTGATAATCCGCAACCACGGAGAAATCACTACACCACAACTGCCCCTGTCGCAATGGAAGCCACGGTACTGGTGCCCGTTGTGACATTTCTTCATTCTTCAATTCACCATCTCGCCACCGTATGTCCAAGCGTCTGAATCGAGTCGTGTCCGACGCGTTTCAGCGTCTCAATCCTCGTAGACGTCGCGAGCGTGAGCAGCTGGAGGTACGTAAGCCCATCCTTCTCTTGAATCATCGGTACCTTGCTCATCACCTCGCATTACTCGACTTGTTTCTCAGGAGGGCAAGACCGAGGGTTCGAACGCCCCTCAGTCTGCTGCACTTCCTCCGACAGCAGCGTCATCAACCGGTCCTCCGGCGCCCGCTGCCCCAGACTCTTCACTTCCTGCGGTAGCTCCTGCAGCACTCCCCGTCGTCGCTGAATCCGCGGAGATGGCTCCTGCTGCTCCTCCTGCCCCAGCTGGTGGTCCACCACCACTCACCGAAGATTCGCTGCGCGCCATGCTGGCTGAAAGTACGGAGGCAGCGGTCGATCACATGATGACCTCGATAATCCCGTACTTGACTGCAATGGCTCGTCACCAAGTGCAGATCAGCGTTGTGCCTCCTCTCCACGGCGATATACACACTCAGCGTCGTCTCGAGACAGCTATTGGTTTCGATGAGGTCCTCGCTGCGATACAACCTGTTCCTGACGCGCTGTCGGCATTACCCCAACGCGTTGCCGACTTAGAGCGTCAGTTGCGGTTTGCTCAGTCCGAGGCTGCTGCCGCCGTGCGTTCGGTGGCACCCCCACATCATGGCTCGTGAGAACGCGGAGACGTTCCTCAAGGCTGCAAACGCTGAGATTGAAGCCTTACACCACCACGTCAAGATTCTCCGCGAGTCGAACGCCAAGAACGACGCCATGCTCGCCACTGTTTAAGCCACTATGGAACGACACGCAGAAGACTTGAATCGTCTGCACTGCGAGGTCCAAGCTCGGGACGTTTTTATCAGCACGTTGCAGAAGAAGCTGGCTCGCGAACGCGAAGTGTACAAGTCTTCTATTGGCGCAAATACTGAGCAGACCCGGAAGCTCCACCTCCTTCTGGTAAAGCTTGCCCAGGGCAAGTATGTCGATAACGACACGCTCAAGGTCCTCGAGAACCAGCAAGACCGTAACACTCGCCTCCTCCAAGCGAATCGTACCCTCCGTGCACACGTGAGTCTGGCAGGGATGGATCCCGAGGTACTTCGTCTGGCTGTCGAAGGCACGCTCTTAATGTTGCTCCTTCCACCGTGTGTTCAGCAACTAACGTTTGTTCACAATCTTTCGTGATAGGTCTGACTGCGGGTGAGCTGGACCTGGATGCGCTGGACTTGGATCAGAAGACGTTAGTCGCTCTGCGGCGTATTCAGTCTGCCACTGCTTCTTCGGACAATCCTCAAGCCTTTCCGGCAGCTTTGGCCAAAGCAGCTCACCAAGTGGCCCATGGGAAATCCCATAAGCGTCTTAGACACAGGTGGCGAGGATTCAGACGACGATCCGGACGACTGACGAAGACAAGGCTCCAATCCAACGGACAAGGCCAGTGCTTCGATGGCAGCTGCCGGTCTCGGTGATGCGCCACCTGCCGATACTTCAACTCCCAAGTCGGCTCGTAGATCGCTGTTCGGTCCGAAAGCGTGGAAGAAGGCGGCCCAGAAGAAGCGCAAGAAACCCCGTCCTCATTCTCCTGCTAAGTCGCCACGACGTCATATAAAGACTCGGTCCAAGTCTGTACCGTCTTCTCCAAGTTTATGGTCGCCACCTCCTACACCAGCGTCTTCCTCGACTCCCGCAGTGGTCGACCTCAGCGGCGACCAGAGTGACGTGGACATGGGGACTGCTGATCCAGGCAGCGTCCCTTCGGTTCAAGAAACTGCTACAGAGCCTTCGGGTAAGGACGTGAACCCTGAGGATCACGACGAGGTTCCTGTCTCTCCTGACGCGCCTTCGCTCCCGCCTCAGGGTCCACACGATGTGGCCAAGTCACCAGCTTCAACGATTTCACCTTCTCCAGCCGACATACGTGCTGCTGAAGAGGCTCTGCGCGAGGCCGAGGAAATGCGGCTCATGTTTGGCTCGAGTGACGAAGATGAAGAGTCAAACCAGACTGTCCCACAAGGCAAGTCTGCTTCGGCGTCTGCCGCGACATCCAAGGCACTTGAAGTCTCGGGAGTGGTTTCTACAGCAGGGTCTGCCCCTGTTGAGGCTGCTCCACTAGCTTCCGCGTCTTCGAAGTCGGCTCCGACTGTTCCCACGACTGATGTACCAAGCGTGTCTTCGCCTGGCCTTTCGATGGAGATTGATGACGATGGGAATGCTGATGACGACTATGGAGATGACGTGGATGACAATGAATCTTCGGTGGATGACTCTCCTGATGCTCCCAGTGGTAGCGGTGATGTTCCGCCCCCCACCGATCATTCAATCATACTCGATGACGAAGATGTTGAAGATTCAAACAGGAACTGGAGTAATCTTGGCCCAGCTCGTCCTCCGACTCCACCTCGGCCAAATCCTTCGCCGATGATGACTTCCCCAATCATCGTTGCCGGCCCGCCTCCTTCGCCACCAGCAAGTCCTCCGGCACCAGCATCTTCTCTTCCTGTTCCAGTGTCTTCTCGTCCGTCTATTTGGACTCTCGATGCTGGACCTGGACGCATGATTACGGCAACCTATACTTCGGTGCCGCGTCGTGGTGGTGCACCGTCGGTTGAGCCGTTGCCTCACCGAGTGTTATCTGGTACTCGCTCTTCGGTGCCGGCTTCGTCCACCCTGCCACCGTGGGTTCTTCCGTATGTGGACATGGAGTTTACCGATGCAGGCGCCAAGAAGTGTTTCGAGCGACTCCTGAGCTTAACGCTTCCTGAACCAGCTGGTGAGGTGACCGTGCGTACAACGTTGGAGGGTCTCCAAGCGTTCTTTGATTATTCGCATCCTGATCACCCGTACCAGCAACTTCGGCAGCTTTATCCTCTTCAAGCTTGCCTCTTTGACACTGTCGACTTCAAACCAAGCGTCCCCATCTCCAAGCGTGCTCCGATTGAGACCCGTCTCAAAATGATCTGGGTATTGGGGGCCATCGTGTGCAGTCTATGGCCACGTATGTGGACATGTGAGTGTGTAAATGTGTTGTACCAATGTATACGAGTGATAAACACTAATAGGCGTGTCGGTCAAAGTCAAATGTAGA
>NW_003303699.1:342074-343314 GCF_000142945.1 Phytophthora infestans T30-4 | reverse complement strand
CAAACCTGGACGGCGTTTCTTGGCTTTCGTCTGTCCCGAGTCATCACTGCCATATTACATATCGCACTTGTGAGCTGTAATCAACCACAAAAATTTTCTAAAGTTTTCACTTTGAAGATTCGCTGCCTGACAGTACATGTACTTGACGCTCTGCTCCACGTGACGAAACATCTACCGAGTCTTCACCCGGTTCGTAGATCATTTCCTGGATGCGATTCAGCGATGCCAATTCCGACTTGCGAGTTTCAGCCAAGATTACCCGACTGACCTTTGATTCCAGCGCTTCAGTGGCTAACGAATCCGCGGCAGCGTTTTATTCTCGTACAACGTGAAGATATATAACTGATCGAAGCTTGGCCGTGAGTTTCTTGTGAGTATTCAGCAGCGCTAGCAAAGTTTCCTTCCTGCATGCGATCACCCCTAGTGATTGTTGAATCGCGAGCCTTGAGTCACCTACGATGACTAAATCCTCGGCACCGTGCGCAATAGCAGCCTTGACACCGTTAATCATCCCTGTGTACTGTGCCTCATTCACCGTGGTGGCCGAGAGGTAAGCGTTTGCAGCAATAACTACCTTCCACTCAGGAAGGCTCCACAGCACCCATGAACAACTCCCGTAGCCACCGTACTTATCTGTCTTCGCTGATCCGTCAAAAGACATGACGAATCCGCTGTAATTACGGGAAAGCTTGGCGTACAGCAACGCGGGGTCCATTCAAATAGTCGGGGAACCCTTGTGTGGAGGTGCCACCGGCGCGAGTGAGTCTTCCAGGTCGACGAAGCTCGTGATGCTTGACTGCAGTAGCTGCGCAAAGGCGACATCCTTCTCCTTCACGCGCTGCACCTTCAGGTGCCACTGCGATAGCAGCACTGCGAACTGGACCGCGCGTCCGAAGAGAGACTTTGACTTATGCACCCACTCTAACGTCGAGAATCGTGTATAGACATGTAGCGTCTTTCCTACCAGCTGGACGTAACAGATCTTCAACAGCAGAAGTAACGCCAAAACTTCCTTCTCAGCAGGATGGTAGTTCATCTCGGCCTCCTTGAGCACCCGACCGAGGAACCGTACGGGGTGTTACTTGCCTTCATGTTCTTGCATTAGCGTAGTGCTCAACGCCCATTCATTCGCAAAGAGCATGACGTGAACTGCCTTCGAACGATCGAAGTGCCTGAGGATGAGTGAATGTGAAACACTCGACTTCAATTTTTCGAAGGAACGACGTGCCACAGAAAGGGT
>NW_003303699.1:334722-338083 GCF_000142945.1 Phytophthora infestans T30-4 | reverse complement strand
GGCCCGTGCACAGTCTAAAGATGAGTCGTCCCGGCTCCCCGCTCGCTAACCAGTACGGGCGAGGGTGTTGCGCGGTGCTAGTACAGGGTCGTTCTGTGCCGCGGCTTTCGCGGGTTTGCCCCCACACTTCGTATGAAGAGAACCTCGAAGGCTTGGCCGCAGGACGTTTCTTGGCCTGTTCTTGAGCTAAACGCATCCTTCTCCGAGTATTCAAACCAACTCCTTTTGGTGAAACGAACCCCCAGAGAGCGTTGGTCGATCATACGCTGGTAGATCATCGGCGCGTTCTTTAATCCAAAGGGCATGCGCAACCACTCGAAGTGTCCGAGTGCGCAGACCAACGCCGATACGTTTCGTGCTCGCAAGGTCATCATGACCACCCAGAAGCCGCTTGCTACATCCAGCGAGCAGAACCACAGGTAGCGCTCGAGATCTGTTAACAGGGTCGTCGACTAGCGGGCATTGCATACTCCATGATCGCCGGTGATAGCATTCACCATCTTGTAATCAATGCAGAGCCGGATGTCCAGCCCGTTCTTTTTCATCACAATCACGATCGGCGATGCCCATGGACTATCTGAAAAAACGATCAGTCCAGCTCGCAGCAGAGCGCGCAGCAGCTCGTACAGCTTGCCGAGGAATCGTAACGGCACGCGTCGTGCACGCTGTTTAATTGGGGCGTGCCCCTGTGTGTCGATATCGCATACCGCGCCGTAGGCTGGCGGCGGCAGTGCGTTACCACTAGCAATCAGGATGTGCTCGTGGTTCTTTAGCGTCGCGACCAGACGTTCTCGGCGATCAGTCGACAACTCAGGATCGGCAACATTAGGCGCAGTGTAGTCAATTGTCGTGTTGATCTCTTCGGTCAGGTCCGGCAGGAATGCCAGCTCCTTCGCGTAGTCTTCCAAGCCAATGTTGTTAACTGGGTGTTCGTAGAAAATATTTCTCCTATCCTCCGTTGCTTCATTTTCTTCGGTCGTTAACACTCGAGCAACCGAGATGTACGTTCCGTCCAACGTCGCTACGGATTCTTCCCTTGACTCAACATCGGCATCCGCTTTGATTTCAACAGTCGGTACTGGGTCCATCTCCTTCCCATCCTGGTTTCCCATCTCTGGGCCATCTGCCGAGTCGTCGCTCGCAATATTTAATGCGCGGGCCACCGACACATTGGGCTGTTGACTTTTGCTCAGCTCCTTGGTCGGCTGCTGTCTTGACAGTTCGGCATTCGCACCAATCTTGCAATGAACACTCGGTGCCGTACTCAACACCTTCAGCGCGATGCCTGCATCCTCTGGATCAATCACCGATGTCTCGTTCGCAGATTTGGTAGCACACAAGGCCGGGACAACTTCGTCAAAACTGGTGACTCCATTTAGTCCAGTGCCGTTGCTTGTCGTTTCCGTGGTCACCCCTGACTGGACGCTAACACTCGTTGGCGTATGTACCACGTTTACCGGCCTCAGTAGTTCGTGTGTACGCACTACCGAGGCTCCATTCGCGTTATTGCTTCCGCCATGGGTTGTCGTGTACGTGTCCAAAGGTTCTTCGGAAGGCTGACCGTCGGCCGAATTCCCGGCTGTCACCCCAGACGCCAGACAGGCTTCCGCTCGTTCACGTTCCTCCAAAATCAGTGCCCAGCGTTCTGCACACGTCAGCTGATCACAAGAGTCCACTAGTGTGTCTTCTAGAGGTCGTGCTAGCACCCCACTGGGTTCTGGATAGCTCGATCGATCAACTGCCGAAGCTGAGTGCAAGCCATTGTTCGTAGATTCACATTCACGCTGAAAAAGCTCGCGGTCTCTACACCCTTCGTAGGCCAACACTTGCCAGTCTTGATACTTCTTGGACTCCAGACGCACATAGCCGTCACCTCGTGGCAAATCCCCATCTGGAATCCACATCGCGATCGAGTCGTGTACACAGTTCGATCAGACACGTTGGTCAATCGAATGCTCTGAGGCCGTCCACGTCGAAACCTCGTCACTGACGGGATTAGCTTGTTCGTTCGACGAACCCACAGTACGTGTTCTTCCAGCCCGACTTGACGCTTCGCTAGTCGATATTCTCGCCACTCGTGCGCTTGAATGTCCAAACGCTCGGGTGGCCCGGCGTTAACATGGAAGCCGTATTCTTCGCTGTCGATCATGTTCTTGGTCTTAATCAGCGGGATTTGAGCTTCGTGCGGTAATTGCGCCGCACCGTGAAACAGGTCCAACCGGATCCCAGCTGGGATCATAAAGTCGGTCCCGAGTACTACGTCGACGTGCTATCACCCCACTGGGTTCTGGATAGCTCGGTCGATCAACTGCCGAAGTCTGAGTTGCAAGCCATTGTTTGTAGATTTCACATTCACGCTGAAAAAGCTCGCGGTCTCTACAACCTTCGTAGGCCAACACTTGCCAGTCTTGATACTTCTTGGACTCCAGACGCACATAGCCGTCACCTCGTGGCAAATCCCCATCTGGAATCCACATCGCGATCGAGTCGTGTACACAGTTCGATCAGACACGTTGGTCAATCGAATGCTCTGAGGCCGTCCACGTCGAAACCTCGTCACTGACGGGATTAGCTTGTTCGTTCGACGAATCCCACAGTACGTTTTCTTACAGCCCGACTTGACGCTTCGCTAGTCGATATTCTCGCCACTCGTGCGCTTGAATGTCCAAACGCTCGGGTGGCCCGGCGTTAACATGGAAGCCGTATTCTTCGCTGTCGATCATGTTCTTGGTCTTGATCAGCGGGATTTGAGCTTCGTGCGGTAATTGCGCCGCGCCGTGAAACAGGTCCAACCGGATCCCAGCTAGGATCATAAAGTCGGTCCCGAGTACTACGTCGACGTGCTAGCACCCCACTGGGTTCTGGATAGCTCGGTCGATCAACTGCCGAAGGCTGAGTTGCAAGCCATTGTTCGTAGATTTCACATTCACGCTGAAAAAGCTCGCGGTCTCTACAACCTTCGTAGGCCAACACTTGCCAGTCTTGATACTTCTTGGACTCCAGACGCACATAGCCGTCACCTCGTGGCAAATCCCCATCTGGAATCCACATCGCGATCGAGTCGTGTACACAGTTCGATCAGACACGTTGGTCAATCGAATGCTCTGAGGCCGTCCACGTCGAAACCTCGTCACTGACGGGATTAGCTTGTTCGTTCGACGAACCCACAGTACGTGTTCTTCCAGCCCGACTTGACGCTTCGCTAGTCGATATTCTCGCCACTCGTGCGCTTGAATGTCCAAACGCTCGGGTGGCCCGGCGTTAACATGGAAGCCGTATTCTTCGCTGTCGATCATGTTCTTGGTCTTAATCAGCGGGATTTGAGCTTCGTGCGGTAATTGCGCCGCGCCGTGAAACAGGT
>NW_003303699.1:329376-332569 GCF_000142945.1 Phytophthora infestans T30-4 | reverse complement strand
ACTTCATCATCTTGGAGTGCCCCTTGGCTCGTCTCGTGCTGCACTCGAAACCAAGCCGAACGAGCCCTCGCTGGTGCCCTCATCAGCATCAGCACACTCCACTCTCTCTCCAACACCTTCACCGAGGATTCTACTCCTCTCCTTTTTCATTTTCCGTCGCGTTCACACTTGTTACGTAATTATCAGGCCATTCACTCTGCCCCATGAAAGCAAAGATACACTCTGCTTCCATTGAAGGCTCGGTTAACTGTGGCAGCCCGATAGGGACCAACCCAGTTGTAGTTGGCGGGCTGCCTAGTTTAGATGACGTTCTTGAACGACGGCCTTGAGCTCTGGCGGGAGTTCCTCCTTCGTGCCTTTAGTGCGCACGAATTTGGCAAGGTCTTGGAAGTTGCGGAAAAGTTCGCATTGTCCAGCATCGTGGAGCTGCTTGCAGAACTTGCATCGCTTGTTACAGTAGTGGGCGGAGTGACTCATGTCACCGCACACCGCGCATGGTCCGTACTGTGGGCGTCGGTTGTCGCGGTTGAAGTCACGTCGACCGCGTTGGTCCTGATTGAACCCACGGTCACCACCTCGGCGATCTTGATTGAAGCCATTCTCGCGATCAGGGCATGTTTCCACGCGGTTGACGGTTGTCTGAACGTGCGTAGGTGCCTTTCAGCAGCTGCAAGGGCCTCATTTTCGTTAGCAGCGGCGAGGTATCGGGCGTTTTCATCCAATGAGAAATCACCATCCGTATTATCGGGCTGAAAGTCGTTGTACTCATCTTGGACATCGTCGTAAGCGTTCGGATCTTCGTTTGAATACTCGTTGCCCCCTTGAGCAGCTTCACGACCTTCTAATTCAGCTAGTAGGTCGTCCACCGTGGCTTCAATGAGCATCACTCTTGGTTTGTTGCGGTTGTCATCGCGACGACGGTCATCACGCCGATTGTTGCGGGCGTGCCCATCGTCACGTCGCGCGTCACGACTCTTGGAGTATCGGTACTCACTGTCACGCTTGGCCATCCTCTCCTTGCCCTTGAGATCATCTTCGATGATCTCTTCGAGCTCGTGAAATGTCGGCGACTCGAGCGTGGTAGAGACTCTCCGCCAGCTTGTCATCATCGCATGTTGCCACGAACTGCTGTACGTGTTCTTTCGCGTCGCGACCACTCTTCTCGAAGTGTAAACGGGCGGTCCGAGCGTAGCCATTCAGCCTGTTTATGTAGTCGCACAGATTTTCATTACGTTCCCGCTTTGCCGAGTAGTAACGTGACAGTGCCGTCTGCGTGAGCTGCGAGCAGTAATAACGGATGAACGCGTCGCTCAACAGCTTCCACTTGCGCTTCGTCTTCTTCGGAAGTTGACGGAACCAATGAATGGCTCCGTCCCGGAGACTAAGCTCAAATGGAATGCACCATTTGTCGGCATCTGTGTGGGTTCCAGTCATTTCATAGACGAACCCACTGAGCCACTGCATTCAGTTCTCGCTCTTGTTGCGAGAGCCTGAGAACGGCGTGATGCGATCCAGCGGTCGGTGCGAAGCCATTTCAATCCTCGGTGTCGGGTCCACGTCCTTCAGCGTCGCCAGCTCATTTATCTGACGCATCAACTCGAGTTGAGGATCTTCCTCGTCGAATGTACGCACCAAAATGTCATCGTCACTGGACGAACCATCGCTGTCGACTTGACGACGTCAGGCACCACCTTTGGGAGCTCACGCACCACCTCGGCGACCGAACGAACCCTCGTTACTTGCGTAAATACGTTGCATACGGCTCTCCGAACGTGGCGTAACCATGTGCGAGTCTTGAAAGTACGGTGAAGCTTCGGTAGTGCCAAAGGCACCACGCTCAGCTCCACGCTTGGTCGGAGGAGTACGAGCGAGTCGTTGGGGTGTCGGCGGCAGTGGAATCGTGGACGGGTCTTAATCTTGAATCATCGGTCGACTCACCGGCTGCTTTCCGGCGTTAATGCCAACAGCGCCAAACGCTTTCCGAAGCTTCTTCTTCCATTTCTGGAGTTCAGCTCCGGCTTCATGTGGACTCCAATCTTGGAGCGACATCGTCGATGGGTACGTCTCGTTCTCGAAGCTCAGAGACAACAGTAGCGAAACTGAATCCTCGGCAACTTGGCTAGTCGAAACCGAGTTGACTGGGTATTGAAGTTCCTGCGCACGCGCAGGCCAGTCGGCTTTTTTATTGGGGGATGGGCTTGAACAGCTGCATCCACTCATCATTCTGCATCAGCGCTTGCACGCGGTCGAAAACGCGCTTGGCGGCTGGTGTATCACCGTTTGATAGGTGGGCGAGGTGCTTTTCAGCAGTGCTGAATGCTTTGCATTGGGCAACCGAAGTTTTAGAACCCTCGGTCCCATCGTCACAATCTTCGTAGGCGAGTTCCGGTCCCGCAACATCATCGAGCTCGTCGGCGAAGATTCCTCGAAAGGGACCTGGTCGCCCCGCTCAGCCCCGATGATAGCGTGGCCGTCTCCGGCGTCGCTGCGCCTGGCTCTGGAGCCGGCGTCTTGTCTTTGTAATCTTCATAATCGTGAGCGTCAGGACCGATGTCCGCTTCGTCGTCGAAGCTCACTGAAAGCTCGGTGGCGGCTGCAAAACGCGCAGCCGGGCTTGAACTTTCGTTGCGAGCCCCGCCAGACTTGGCAGGCGTAACTGGTACCGTCGGTTGTCCTTTCGCCATGTTTCTTGTCTTTTTCTTGTTCTTCTTCTCTTGGTAGCTTGTAAACTGGAAGGCCATACAAACAGTTCACAATGATCACAATCTGTTCCCGGGTCGCGGCACCAGTTGTGGTGTTGAAAATCCCACGTGAACTCTAGCTACAAATGTAGTTAGGATGTTCCCACAACAATACGTCTACCAGGATAGTAAACGATCGTTCGGGCGGACCTGAAGACCCCAGTTCTGCCCTTGCACCGGGACAAACTGGACCTTGTAAACTACTTATATAGGCCAACCAGTAAAAATTAGAACACGCTACTAGCACGAGCAAAGCTAGCAGGTGTTTTGAATCCTCGTGGTCCCAACAGCGGAAGGGTACCAGACACGGGTAAGCCTTTTACGAGATCACCGAGTGTTCAACACTCGGTTGAAAGAATAAAGGGGAGGCAATTAAAGCACTCCCAGTCGTGCAAATAGTGCAATAATAAGCCGTCACGTAAAACCTCCCGATAATAATCGGCCAATACACG
>NW_003303699.1:328263-329276 GCF_000142945.1 Phytophthora infestans T30-4 | reverse complement strand
GTCGAGTATGCTCTCAACGGTACGATGTCACTCGTTTAAATTCGAATATTAGGTCTTGCTTAACGAATTTGCTCACAGATAGAAGATATCAAATGGCCTACTTCCTGGCCGATGGTATCTACCCAGACTGGCCGGTATTCGTTAAAACCGTCAGTCACCCTGTCAATATGAAACATAGATATGCCAGGAGGGTTACCGTAAGGACATCGAAAGCTGCTTTAGAGTCTTGCAAGCGCGTTGGAGGATTCTAGCTGTTCCTTTTCGACTTTGGTCTGCAGAAGCAATGACTACAGTGGTGAAAACCTGCGCTATACTTCACAATATGATAATTGAAGATGAGGCCGCCGTAGACGATAGTTTTGCATACTTGTTCGATCCTGCGAATAAGCTTGACAGCTACCCTCCCATTGCAGTACACAGGGTCGATGCTAGCCTGCGTGCAGCAACGTTTGCCAATCTTGTGGCAGCTACGCATAGCATGCAGAATACGGCCAAGCACTTTCAGCTCCAGAGGGACCTGGTAAACGACCTGTGGTAACGTCATGAAAAGAATATCAGAAAAGAGCTGTGTGAACTTTGTAATTTGAAAGACCTATGAACTATAAAACCTTTGCCATAAAGAGAATTCATAAAGATTTTATGATTTTTAAGGCAAATGCTAAATGAGCGCTTGGTCGGTAATATCAGGAGGCTCTTGCTCGTTTTGTGTATGCCCCGCAGCGGTTAGAGCTGGCACATCTGCTGAGGATAGCGTATTTGTGGTA
Source organism: Phytophthora infestans T30-4 (assembly GCF_000142945.1). Taxonomy (NCBI): domain Eukaryota; phylum Oomycota; class Peronosporomycetes; order Peronosporales; family Peronosporaceae; genus Phytophthora; species Phytophthora infestans. Next base: position 328,512 of record NW_003303699.1, on the reverse strand, counting down.
TCGTGCTCATGGGTGGTCTCTTCGCGTATACGTTTGAGAACTCGTTGTCTTTTTTAAATTCAGGTACTCACGCGTTGTAGCATCCTCTGGATCGGGTTGAATAAAAAAACAAATTTAATATGACTTGTTCTTTCGCAACTTTGATTTGCTCTTTTGACTGCTTAGTCATCTCCTCTGCAGCTGCTACCTGGCGAGCGAGTAGAGCAAGGTTAGCTTGATCTAATTTACTTCGATATACACATTTATGAC
>NW_003303699.1:324952-328163 GCF_000142945.1 Phytophthora infestans T30-4 | reverse complement strand
CAGCCTTTTCTAGCCATTCCATATATTTGCTTACGGTAGGGGGCTGTTGTTTGTCGCCTTCAAACAGAAGGTAGCATGTGAAGGTTATTTATATTATGTACTAGTAGTCATATGCATGACTACTGAAAGGTCGTCCGTCACACTCAAACAAGCTTGACCAGACGCTTACCTTGAAGCCGGACGTCGCTCTGTGTGCTTGAGTGGAAATTCTGTTCTGTATTTAAGCTTACCCTTTCGGGTCTATTCCTAATAAGAAGTCCTAATCAAGTATACAAATATCAAGTGAACAATGATCCGTTATGGATCTTCTTGCATGCCAAGCGTCGTCTGCACCGTCGCATGAGCATCTTTAATGGTCCGCGCCCTGTCCCAGACGGTGAACGTGCCTTCCAAAGGTCGCTGAGTCTTCCGCGAACTCATCCCAATCGCCACTGAGGGTTCGTACCGTAGATGGTCCGCTGAATGCGAATCCGGCCAGTCCATTATTAATAATAAGGACAGCCTGGATTCAGTGACATATGGCCGTATTCAATACTCGTTGAAAGCTCGGGGTGACGCCGTCGAGTCCCTTGCACCTTGGCGTCTCCGTACATCACCTGACCGAGGGTTCGTCGCTTGAACATCTTGGGCGGTGTCACGTCTTTGTCGACGGGTGATAACTCGCAACTACGGAGAAATCACTACACCACACTTTCGCATGCGCAAAGATGTATTTACTCGGATCCACGATGCTGTCGTTGGCCACGACGATTTCTTTGTTGCGAAGCCAGATGCAACTGGAAAATTGGGAATTCCAGGTCTACTTAAAGCTACAGCGGCGTTGCGTGTACTTGCATACGCGTCCTCGGCCAAATCTGTTGACGAAACCTGGAAATGTCTCGACCGAGCATTTTGCAGTCTTTAAAACGGTTTTGTGAAGCAATAATTCATCTGTTTGGATCAGAATATTTGCGTTCACCAGCCGATAGTGACGTACAGCGACTGCTAAATGATAATTCCAAGCGGGGATTCGTTGGTATGCTTGGATCCGCTGATTGCATGCACATTGAATGGAAAAACGAACCAACATCTCTTGCTGGGCAGTATAAAGGAAAAGAAAAAAACAACGGTTGTGCTTGAAGCTTGGGCTGATTCGCAGTTGTGGAATTGGCATTGTCATTTCGGAAGCCCTGGTTCATTGAATGACAGCAACATTTTAGGCCAGTCGCCAATATTCGACAATCTTCTTCGAGATGAAGCTCCTCCCGTCGAGTATGCTCTCAACGGTACGATGTCACTCGTTTAAATTCGAATATTAGGTCTTGCTTAACGAATTTGCTCACAGATAGAAGATATCAAATGGCCTACTTCCTGGCCGATGGTATCTACCCAGACTGGCCGGTATTCGTTAAAACCGTCAGTCACCCTGTCAATATGAAACATAGATATGCCAGGAGGGTTACCGTAAGGACATCGAAAGCTGCTTTAGAGTCTTGCAAGCGCGTTGGAGGATTCTAGCTGTTCCTTTTCGACTTTGGTCTGCAGAAGCAATGACTACAGTGGTGAAAACCTGCGCTATACTTCACAATATGATAATTGAAGATGAGGCCGCCGTAGACGATAGTTTTGCATACTTGTTCGATCCTGCGAATAAGCTTGACAGCTACCCTCCCATTGCAGTACACAGGGTCGATGCTAGCCTGCGTGCAGCAACGTTTGCCAATCTTGTGGCAGCTACGCATAGCATGCAGAATACGGCCAAGCACTTTCAGCTCCAGAGGGACCTGGTAAACGACCTGTGGTAACGTCATGAAAAGAATATCAGAAAAGAGCTGTGTGAACTTTGTAATTTGAAAGACCTATGAACTATAAAACCTTTGCCATAAAGAGAATTCATAAAGATTTTATGATTTTTAAGGCAAATGCTAAATGAGCGCTTGGTCGGTAATATCAGGAGGCTCTTGCTCGTTTTGTGTATGCCCCGCAGCGGTTAGAGCTGGCACATCTGCTGAGGATAGCGTATTTGTGGTATCGTGCTCATGGGTGGTCTCTTCGCGTATACGTTTGAGAACTCGTTGTCTTTTTTAAATTCAGGTACTCACGCGTTGTAGCATCCTCTGGATCGGGTTGAATAAAAAAACAAATTTAATATGACTTGTTCTTTCGCAACTTTGATTTGCTCTTTTGACTGCTTAGTCATCTCCTCTGCAGCTGCTACCTGGCGAGCGAGTAGAGCAAGGTTAGCTTGATCTAATTTACTTCGATATACACATTTATGACGCTTGGAGGAATGGTTTTGATCTTCGTTGACAGTCGTCAGGTCAACATTGCCGCTTGCTTGGGCGTCGATACAATGATCTGAAAGGTTAGATACCCCTTGAACGCTGCCGAGCGAAGCGGGTTTTGGTTTTGAAGGCGTGGATGCCTTTTTTCGGTCGCCCCCCCGCCAAGCCCCCCACTTATCCGAATCTTTCAGAATGTACCAACAACCTACGAAACGAAGCTTGGACCCAGCTGTCGCTTCATAGAGCTCAAAAGCTTCCTGTTGCTGGTCTGTCAGTGAGACGCCACTTTGATTAAGAGCTTTGATTTTCTCAATGCATTCGACAGATTTCTGCACGTCGCGGGAGATCGTTTGGAAGCGTGGAGAAAGCCCAAAACTAGCGACCCTATCTTTAACATGGTATTTCTTGCTGGAGCGCATGGCTTCGTCAAATGCACTGCGAACGGCATCCCAAAAGGTCTTACCACACTGATTGGTTCCAATGCTGGCGTCTCCTGATACTTGAATCCAGCTGCTGCATAATGCCTTGTCCTCTGACAGCTTGTAGTTTGCGCCGCGTTTGCCCGATATCTTTGGTAAGTATATCTTGACGAGGAAGGTGGATGATTGTATAGTAACCTTGCAAAGATAGAAGCGGCTAAATTCGCTTCTATAGTTAGCCAGATATTTCGGATTCCACGTCGATCCTAAATTTTAGAACCTCTTTAGGATTACCGTTGGCAAGCACAATTCCAAATTCAGTGCCAAATATGGGTCTAGCAGCCAGTATAGACAAAGACAACTATTAATAGCCCCCGTTGAAGAGTAACAATCGTATGCTCTTCGCAGTATAGAATTGTATTCATTTCAAATTTACGCAATTCCACTTTATAGAATGTTAACCCCTCCGTTACCAACGTCGTAACTTACGACTTCAAGGAGGGCACAAGTCGTAAGTTACGACGTTAC
>NW_003303699.1:295276-322583 GCF_000142945.1 Phytophthora infestans T30-4 | reverse complement strand
TTGTTCACAATGTCGTAACACTTACGACTTAGATTTCAAAAACCTCTGGGAGTTAATAGCGGGAATCGAGGAGACACGACCCCCCCCCCCCCCGCCGGCATGGAGGGACGTACGAGGACGAGTTTCGGGCTGTTCCGCGACGAGAGGGTAGCCTGGACGTCTTCCTCAAGACAGACGACTTTTCCCTCACGATGTACCATTGGCACGACTGGATCATCATGGAAAATCGGGAGCTGAGCATGTGCGAAAAAAAGAAGACCAGGAAAGAAACGAACCTCAAGCCCGTCAGCGGGAAGTCGCTGAAAAAGCACATGGGCGGAGTTGAAAAGCTTGGGGAAGAACGCATCAAGTCGCAGCTGTGCGGAAAGCAAGTTGGCTTCCGTATCGATGCCTGGACGGGAGACGGCACGCATTTTTATGGTGGCATCGCTTGGACGCCCGAGGACAAGTTTCTGCTGGGCTCGTCGACGCTGGCGGAAGAGTCGAATATGAGTTCCAACTCGATCATTGATCTTCTCGACGATGTACTGGGACACCTATGCTATCGACGCGTCTCAACTCTGCTTCTTCGTCTGCGACCATGCGTCGGTCAATGTAGCTGTGGCGAGAAAGGCTCGAGTCCCGATGATCGGCTGCGCCTCTCACCGGTTCAATCTGGCTATGCAAGCAGCCCTTCGGGAACATTCGGAGGTCTTGGATAAGTTGCACTTGCTGATGACGAAGCTGAACACTATTAAGAACCGACACCAGCTTCGTGAGCTAGGTGTGCTGATGCCAGTCTTCCGCAATACAACACGATGGAGCAGTACCTTTTCATTGATTGAAGGTACTTCAAGATCAACGGAGTTCTAGAGCATGTTGACGATGACACGCTTGCAGACGTGATTCCCACTGCGCGTGACAATGTCACGTTGAAGGCCTTGCATGAGGATCTCAAAAAGCTGGAAAGTGTGAACAAGAAGCTGCAGACAGAGTCATTGTCGCTACACGACGTGCGACTGCTGTTTGATCATGTGATTAAGCATTTCCCTGATACGGCTGCATGGTTGTCCCCCACGGCAAGTCTCGTCAAGTTCCCTGGCTTTGAGAATGGCGTGGTCAAGCTTCTATCTGGAAAGCAGAATGAACACCTCATAATGCTTTAGACATCCACAAAATGAGCGCGATAAATTGATGTTTTAAAGTGTTCTAGCCCCCTCTTCTTCTTCTTCTTCGCTATCCCTGCCTTCGAGTTGCCGAACGAGTTCGTGTGCTGTCGGACGACTGGAAGGGTCAAGAGATAGACAGGCGGTTCCTATTCTTCGAATTCTAGGTGGACATTCATCGGAGAAACTTGGTCGCATCGTGCCCGACATGACTTCCTTTAGTATCTGGACCGGCTTCAGTTTGGTTCCATCTTCCGTCACGGCATCGTGGTAGGTAACCTTTCCAGTGTCAAGCTCGGACAACACGACACCGAACGAGTACATGTCCGCCTTCTCCGTGTAATGATTACCTTCCAAGATTTCAGGTGCTGTCCAGAACGGCGTGCCTACACCTACAGTCATTGAGAGCTCGACAAGACCACGACTTACGCCAAAGTCGATGATCTTTGGCTCGATTGAATCTGTGAGTAAAACGTTGCTGGACTTGATATCTCTGTGAATCAGAGCCGGCGTACGGGCGTGCAGATACTGCAAGGCACGAGCGATTCCAATGGCAATGTAGATTTTATCTCTAGTCCACCATAAATCCCCCGCGCACATATAGAAATTTTTGTGGAGTTAGCGATGATAATTTCTCTGACACAATCACTCCATTGTCAAGACTATTCTAGGGCACACCGATAAACTGGACGATATTCGGATGAATGAGGCTGGCAGTGAGTTCGATCTCCAAGGCAAATTTCTGAACACTTTCCGCTTTCTGTTTCTTCCTCTGCAGTAGACGCTTCACCGCCGCTTTCTGTCGATTGAACTCACAAACCCACACTTCCCCTTAGAAATAACCCTCTCAAACACGATCGAGTCGAAGGGTATGCGTTTGCCCTCGAGGTGTTCACTATCCAGCAGTATCTGTAGAGTTTTGTTCGACCCCGCTCTCTCGCAGTAAAGACTCTGGATTGCTGAATCTCGACGTTGCTGTGGACTGGAGATAGAAATGGCTCGTCTCTCCTGGGAGCTCCCACTTGAACGTTGCGAGCGTCTTTCGTGTTCGATTCCTGATTTTTGCTTCATTGAGGCCTCTAACTTTCGTCTACAGCTGAGCCACCCCAGAGCCATCCCAGCTACAGCAATGGCTACACCCAAGATGACTGGGATCAACAGCTGCGACGGAGAGTCCTCCTGAGCAAACTCCTGTTTCAACCACGTCGTCACGAACGCCGATCCAGTTGGGACGGTCGTATTGTCAGCCATGTAGTCGTCCGTGAACTCGATTCTTCGGTGGCAAGGTACTGTCAGTGACGCGTATCCTTCGTCCAGTGGACACTCGTTCCAAGCCGGATCAAGGTCATGTGGCACTGTGTGGACGACGTACACATGGAACGTAATAAGGCCTCCGAATTCGGGAATATCCTGCTCCCATTTGTGATCTCTCAGTCGAATGGACGGGGTCATTGTGGGGTCCCCTCCCGTGGACCACATCATCCCTAGATAAGTATCTGCCCCCGGATCTACAAAGTTGTCGGTCACACATCGAGACACGTTGAGCATTTGCCACCCAGTACAGTACTGTGCGTAGTGCGCCGTCACGCCATTTGGTTGAGAGCAGTTGAGGTACGTGCAGTCCACGTACGAGACGTCGGCTTTCGGTACTGCCAGGTCTGCCATCGTGTAGTTCCCCATGGTCCAGATCTGAATCGGATCATAATCAGGGGAAATGACAAAGCCTGAATCCCAGAGCACAGCGAGTTGAACGAGACCAGGGAGGTCGTCGAAGTCGATATTGAGCGCATCCAGTCGGTCGGAAACAGCAGCAGGGACAGAAGTGAGATTGACTTGTTTACCAATTTCACCAGCTCGGTGGCGGAGGAAAAGCTGCTGTGCAATGTCCGAGTTGGTGCCGTCGAAAACATATGACGAGCCGGAGGATGACGAAGACGAAACGGACGTCAAACTCCGCAGAGTTATCGTGTCGTGATCGGTCATACCAAGTTGGTATCACCGACCAGTTGAGTGGTCTGAGTCAAATCTTGGACTAAGGGACGGCGACTGATGACGCTTGGGATCTCGGGATATCAGCGATCTAATAACCCATCTCGTCTGTCAGATGACGACTGATGCAGCATTATTGGAGCATATTGCTGAAGGGCTGCTAAATATCCACCATGTATTTACAATAAATCTGCATGTTGGTCACTATGTCAACCTTCAAGCCACTGGATTAACTCTTGCGCTGTTGGTCGGTCGGAAGGGTCGAACGAGAGGCACGCTGCAGCAATTCGCTGAATTCTGGGCGGGCAATCTACCGAGAAACTTGGTCGCAACGTGCCAGCCATGACTTCTTGTAGGATTTGGAAGGGCATTAACTTTGCTCCATCGTGGTCCACTGTGTCAAAGTACGGGATCCGTCCCGTGTCGAGCTCCGACAAGACCACCCCGAACGAGTAGATATCTGCCTCCTCAGAGTATCGAGCTCCCTCCAGAACCTCTGGCGCCGTCCAGTACGGAGTACCCACACCCGCTGTCATCGTGAGATCCATCACGCCGCGACTTACTCCAAAGTCGATGAGTTTCGGGTCGAGATCTTCCGTTAAAAGGATATTGTTCGACTTGAGATCCCGATGGATAATTGCGGGGCTTCGAGAGTGCAGATACTCCAGCGCTTCGGCCACGGCGACAGCCATGTAGATTCGATCTCCCGCCCACGACAAGACATCGGAGTTTTTGTGCAAAAAGCCCTGGAGATCTCCTTCCGACACAAATTCCAGCACCATTGACAAGTTGCTGAGACTATTCCAAGCCACGCCAATGAACTTGACAATGTGAGGATGAATCAGACTGGCCGTCAACTCAATCTCTTCTGCGAACGCTTGCACGTCGTCTGCCTTCTGGTCTTTAGTGTGCAGTAGCTTCTTGACTGCAACCGGTTGGCCTCCGTATTGGCAAATCCAAGCTTCTCCTGAAGCTCCTTTGGATAATTCCATCTGGAACGAGAGACTTTCGTACGGGATTCGATTTCCAAGAAGGTGCTGACTATGCAGCAAGATCTTGAACGTTTGGTTGGAGCCTGCACTCTCGTAGTCGCCTTGGTGACTAGAAATGGACGGCCCGTAGCTTGTCGTCGCCACCGTCCCTCGACGAGCTTGCTCGTGTGCTACTACACCCAAGTAGTTTGGAGAAACCACGTCAAAATCGCAACAAGAAGAAGACTGCTCTCTCTTCAGCATCGCATGCCGTTTCCAGCAGAACCAGCCCATCCCCATTGCAGCAGCCACCACGAGAAGAATAGGAATCAACAAGAGCTCATCGAATCCTGATGAGTCCCCGACAGCGAATTCGTCTTTCAGCCACATCGTCACCCACTCGCTTCCTTTGGGCTTGTTCACTGCAGCCATTTCAGCATCACTGAACTCGCTTCTCTTGTGGCACGGAACAATCAACGAAGAGTAGCCATTGTTAACCGGACATTGGTTCCACGTCGGATCGTCGGCGCTAGAAACCGTATGAACAGCGTAGACACTGTAGGAAACCCCCGTCGTGGGCTCCGTCCACGTATGATCTCTCAGTCGGATGTGGGGAGTCATAGTCGCGTCTCCACCTGTAGACCACATTATTCCTAAGAAATCTTTCGCTCCAGAGTCCTCGAACGTGTCGACTATGCATCGAGAAACGTTGAGGATCTGAGTTCCAGAACAATATTGACTTGAGTAAGCTGGCGTATCGTTTGGTTGAGGGCATTCTAACATCGTGCAGTTCACGTTAGTGATATCGTCTGGAGATACGGCGATGTCTGCCATGGTAAAGTCTCCTGTGGTCCAGATTTGCACGGGGTCACCATTAGGAGAGATGCCGAAGCCTGTATCCCATAGAACCGCAAGCTGAACCAGTCCCGGCAAATGAGTGAACGCTATCTTTAACGAGTCGAGTCTGTCGGTCACTGCAGTCGGAACGGACTTGATGGAGACTGCGGCGCTGGTATCGCCAGATCGATGACGGGTGTAAAGCTGTCGCGCAATGTCTGAGTTGGTACCATCGAAGTCGAACGAGGAGTCTGAAGGTAACGATGACGATCCAGGGTCCTGCTCTTCCAGGCTTCGAAAGGTGATCGTGTAGTCTTGGGCCGTGGTCAAAGTGGCTGCAAGAATTGAAAGGAGACCAGACACGCGCATGACTGCGAGTCAGTCTGGGATTCTAAGAATGCGCACCATGCGGGCAGGAGAATCGAGTCGTGATGGCGACTCTAGGGGAGTTTGCACAGATGGATCTCCATCATCTGGAGCAGTTATGTGGCACCGACGAGAGTAGCAACTGGATGAATCGATCGGGCTTTACCGCATCAGCCGAATATGTTATGGATTTAGAGAGACTCGCAAGAAAATTAGCTACCACCACCTTTAATGAGTTCCCGGCCGTTGAGTCTTATTTTATCGTTATTTACATGTATTTTAATTAATACCGATGTACTTTCACTCAGCACATTTCGCTGTCGGTCAGTGTCATCATGATCAGGACTGTACAGTATGGACTGAAGACACTGTGAGCCATAGTGTCTTCGCGCGATGACATATCATGTATCATAGCAGCCATCAAAGCGTGTAAATTCTGTGACGAACATCCGTCCGCAGCACTTGAGTTAGCTCGGCTGCAGTCGGCCGCAGCTTCGGATCATGCTGCAAACATTGCGTTCCAACCGACTCGGACATTTGTCGGAGAAAGTTGGACTCAATCTTCCATCCAGAACCCAGTGCAGGATCTGAACTGGTTTGGGTTTCTTTCCCTCTGCCGTAACGACGTCAGAGAACGGCATCTTGCACGTGTCCAGCTCGGATAAAACCACTCCGAACGAGTAAATATCCGCTTGTTCAGTGTACCGTTTGCCTTCAAGAATCTCCGGTGCGATCCAGTAGGGCGTACCGACCCCAGCCGTCATGAAGCCATCTTTTCGAGATCGACTCACGCCAAAGTCGCTGATCTTCGCCTCTAAAGTGTCGGTGAGTAAAATGTTCTTGGACTTGAGATCTCTGTGAATAATCGGTGGCTCTCGCTCGTGAAGGTATCGAAGAGCTTGCGCAATTCCTATCGCCATGCGGATCTTGTCTCGGGACCAGGACAGCCACCGTCCGCTCTCAGCCAAGAACCGTCTCAAGTCGCCCATCGGACAGAACTCCATCACCATCGCCACGTTGTCGACTCTGCTCCAGGCCACTCCGATAAATGATACAACGTGTTGGTGGCCCAAACTCGCACTCAGTCTGATCTCGTCTACAAAGTCTTTAACGTCCTTCAGAGTACGCTCGTTCGTCTGGAGTAGCTGCTTGACAGCAACGCGCTGGCCTTTGAGCTGAGCGAGCCACACTTCACCCGAAGCGCCAGTAGACAACGTCGTCTTGAAGACGAGACTCTGGATCGGGATCCGCTTCCCCATCAGAGGTGGAGACTCTAGTAATGTTGGCATGGGAGTTATCATCTCGTCACTTCTCGGTGGGACTCGAAAGGTTTGGTCAAGACCAAATGGCTTCGCGTTTGTATCGAGTGACAGCGTGTGCCAACCCTCACTTGAAGGGGCCGATTTCGGCTGCTCCTGGTAGGACTCGTACGGCTCGGACCTGGGTAGATCCAGCACAGGAGACGTCACCATTAGTTCTGCACTGCGATGTCGATGCCGACGATAGCACAGTCCGATCCAGACCAAAGTGACGATGACCAGGAAGCCAAAAGTCAGTGGAAGGACCAGCCAAAGGTCGAATCGACGTCGTCCGCGTTCCGTCACCTCGAGCGGTCGATCCATGGACGCCGAAGCTTCCGAGCTGAGCAACTGCCGACGCAAGACACTTGCATTGACATGACTGAGCACTGGAAGCAGCGAGGCGAGAGCTCTAGTCCGCATGGGAGATCTTTTTCACGACTGACGGGGACTCGTTCGCGACCCCCAGGCGCGAACCGCACGGGAATTCGCGCGGACCCGACCGCGACTAGACCAACGTCTGACAGCGGTTGATGCAATCGACCCATGCCTGAGTGGGGAAACGTCAAGTGCATCCTCCGTCTTGATCTGAGCGAGGTCGATCGCGGACTCCTCGCCACTAGATCACGAGGTCAGTGATCGAACACCAGGTACCACGTCGTATCTTTAGCGGAAATTTGGCCGTCATCGCTGTTGCACTGCGAACACCAGAACCTATCGTCCGTGTACTGTACATGGATTGCTGAGTGCCGTCGGCAGAGCCGCCTCGAGATATTCTGCTAGAATTTCTGACAGTGTACACGACAGAAGGAAACTTCAACTGTCACTTCGTCAGATTTACAGCGATGGACGCTTCCGTGGACACGACGAACATTCGCCCACTTCAACATGCCAACTGGAGGGTAATTCCCGTGTCAAGGTCCTCGATACGCCCCGCACCAAAAAGAAAACACTTCTAGAGAATCTCTACAGTGTAGTAGAGATAGAGCACAAGCCCAAGGGTTGCTATGATGACATTGTCAACTTGACAATGGCACTCTTCCGCTTGTGGACCGTATGGGTTCGTCGTGTACACCTCACATGTTCCCTCTGAACCCAAAACGCCTCAATCGCCCCAACGGAGACGCTCGGCCACGGATTTTCCATTCCTGAATATCGGCCGTGTCGGCTATTACTTCTCCTAATCAGTTCTGACCATGGCGGGTTCGGCTGACTCCATCGCCTTGGACGGATCAAGTTCCGACCTTAGTCGACAGTTATACTATCGCGCCAAAGCCAACGAATCCGTCCTGGTCAGACTCAATTCCGTACCCGACACCGTGCAGAATCGCCTCGACGACCTAAGGCTCGACTGGAGCCAATTGCCGGGCCTCGCTCAGTTGGCATTACTATGGGATTCCGGTTTTGCCATCAACCCCAACTACGACGCCGTTCAGGTCTGGACGTTGGGGGACCACACGATGTCCTCGTTGGCACTTACTCTTGACGAGTACAAAAATGCCGGTTGTGAGCCTAAGAACTGCACGGAACCGGACGACACGACCATGGCACTGCAACGGGGCTCAGATGAACAACGCCGCCAAGTGCATCGTCGAGGATTTCGCCTCGGACGGCTCGTACCACGCAGCCATGTGGAGCATCGGAGGCAATTCCGAGTCAGCTCCGACGCTTCGTATGATCAAACACCAGTGGGACGACCAAGGTGCTAAATATGAGATCATGGCTCTGCATACCGTGACATCGGAGAACGAACCGGGCTGGGAGGCCTGTCCGACCAGCACCATGAATGGAGGCTACGGATCGTTGGTGTTCCCGTGCTGGACGACCGACAACATCACGGCGGAGAACGAAAAGCAGATGAAGAACGTCACGGGGTCTCAGTGGGTCTCGGAGTGGCTGGTGACGGACTACAAGGACGCGGCGGGGACGGATTCCAGCGGGTTTAACAAGCTTCTTTTGCTCCCCATTATTCTGGGAGCTTTGGTGATATTCGCGTTGATCGGACTGATGTTTTACTGCAAGAAGAAGCGACAGCAAAAAGCTCGGAGCGAATACGACGCGACCACAACTGGTGAGGCACCCTACGTGGCCGCTCCTTCAGCTAAACGCCTCAATCAGCGAGATACGATCCCTCGACCGACAGTCGCAGTCAGCGAAGACTTGATGGCCACTGCCACGTACTCGGGTGCCGACCAGACGATTCAGTTTCCAGCAGGATACGGCGCAGAATTCGCGTCTGGAGGGTCGAACACCACGTTAAAAGTGCTCCTGACGAGCGAATATCTCATCGGAAAGCGCATCCCACCGGAGCATTTAAGCTTCGAGAATGCGCTGTCCAAAGGAGCGTCTGGGGAAGTGTGGGTCTGTGAATACGCAGGGCAGAAAGTCGCAGCCAAGCGACTGCTACAGACCAAGGAGAACAAAGCTGAAGACGTGCATGAATTCGCTCTGGAGATTGAGCTAAATGCGCATTTGGAACATCCAAATATTGGCGCTTTCATCGGCGTCGCGTGGGGCAGTCTCCATAATTTGACAATGGTCATCGAATATTTCCCACTTGGAGATCTGCAGAAATATCTCAAGAGAAACGCGGATCTTTTGACGTGGGCAAGAGACAAAATCCACTTGGCTGTCGGTGTAGCTCGAGCGCTGGAGTACATGTATCTCCACGGCTACTCTCCTCCGATTATCCATCGTGATCTAAAATCCAAGAATATTTTACTTACGAGACGTTGGGAAGCCAAAGTAATCGACTTTGGAGTGAGCTGGATAACACCATGACGGCTGGTGTCGGCACTCTGTTTTGGACCGCGCCAGAGATTCTCGAGGGCAAACGATACTCGGAGCAGGCAGATATTTACTCTTTCGGAGTCGTCTTATCCGAACTGGACACGTGTAAGATTCCGTTCCACGACTGTGCGGGCTCCGACGGGAAGAAACCCAAACCGTTCCACATCCTTCAAGAAGTCATGGCAGGGACGCTACGTCCGAGTTTCTAGCAGGATTGCCCGCCTCGAATCCGTCGTATTGGAGTTCTTTGCTGTCAACACGACCCTTCTCGCCGACCTAGTGGCGCTCAACTGGTAGAAATGCTGCAAGGGAACTAAGTGTAGTAAAGAAAACATGCCACGTACGAGGCATCCCGCGAGTGCTGTGTGATTTAAGTGTAACCTATCCTATCCTGTATATGATTGTATAAGCGCATGGACTGCGCTTCAGCCTTCCAGCATCCTCACGAGCTCCGACGCTGACGGTCTCAGCGTCGGATCGTGCTGGAAACACGCGTCTGCTGCTCTGCAGATTCGCTGAGGACATCCAGTCGAGAGACTCGGTCTCAATGTGCCATCCACGACGTCTTTGAGGACGTGGAACGGCTTCTTTTTCTCCCCATTCGCCCCCAAAGTGTCGTGGTACGGGGCTTCACAAGTGTCCAGCTCAGTCAAGAGCACTCCGAAGGAATAAATATCCGCCTTCTCCGTGTACTCGCTGCTCTCGAGCACTTCTGGTGCAGTCCAGAAGGGGGTTCCTACCCCGGCCGACATGTCGTTAGGCTCCCAAAGGCGACTCGTGCCAAAGTCGATCAGTTTCGGCTGCAGTCTCTTGGTCAACAAGATGTTTCGAGCCTTGAGATCGCGGTGGATAACTTGTCGAGTGTGCAGATAATCGATCGCTCGTGCGATTCCAATAGCCATGTCGATCTTGTCTCGTGCCCACGTCATCAAGTCGCCATTCCGCTTCAGATAGTTCTGTAGATCTCCTCGAGGAAGATATTCTTCCACCATGGCCAGATTCTCCAAACTACTCCACGTTACGCCAATGAATCGAACGATATTCGGATGGTTCAGACTCGCCGTAAGTTGAATCTCGTTTGTGAACTTCTCCGTCTCCAGAAACGTGTGCGTTCTCGTCTGGAGCAGTCGCTTGACGGCCACTTTCTTGCCAGCATAGCGACACGCCCACACTTCCCCGTAAGCTCCACGAGACAGCAGTCGACCGAGTTGGATACGCTCCCAGGCGATGCGCTTCCCAATGAGATTTGAGTCGGTGGTTAGAGTGTACTGCACGTTGTCTGTAGCAGAGTGGCGAAAAAACGTCTCACGTAGAGCAGGGATAGACTCCCGATCCGCTTGGATCGAGTCTCGGATCGACGGCATGAACTCCATTATCGGAGACATCGACGCCGACTCCCGAAGTGTCGGCAAGTGGTCTCTTGGTGCAGCCGAATGGGTTCGCGTCGATGAGTTATCACTCCACGCGTCCGATTGACTTCGATTTGACGGAGAGAACGCCGATGATCGACGTGAACTCCGAGCGGATGATAAACGTGTAGAAGTTGCAGTTGATGACTGACGGCGTGCAGGATTTATCGACGCTTGAGCCGAAGAGGGACGGACAGGAGACGTCCGAATAGAAGGTTGACGCTCGTCAGCTGTTGGAGATCTTCGAGCTGAGGACCGACGCGTTGCTGGCCGACCTGACTGAGTTCGATCGGGGGATGCTGTCTGAGGTGTCGACTGTGTCCGTGCCCGTGGAGGTGTAAAGCTGTGAGATGCCGGCACTGTGCCTCTCTTACTTGTAGGTGCGATGGTTTGGACACCACGCGTAGATTTTGATGCAGTTTTTGAGGCCGGCGCAGTGTTTCGACGCGGACGTGGCAGGATTTCCTCAATTATAGGCGACGGTTCTTCGACTGGACTGTCGTCCTCACCGGGTAGGCGAAGAGTGCGATTAAACTCGCCGATTGTTTCCTGCTCTGTACGACGGAGACTTGTTCTGTTTTCTCGTTGGCGAGGCGCAGCTAGAGGACCTGAGGGCTTGGACTCTCTACTGGAGCCGAGGTCACTCTCTGCAGGAGACGTACGCTGAAAGTAGACAGATCGCAGTCGTCGCCGCTTCCTGAAGACAGCGAAGGCGATCAATATGGACGCGATCAGAGCTGAAAGCAGGATCGGGCCAAGCAGCCACAGGTTAAACCCGCTGCCGTCGCTGTCGGACTCGCTGTTCACTGTAGTATCCGAAGTAGGTTGATACTGCTTGATCCATGTTGTTACCCACGGCGTAGCAACGGGCACCGACATGACGGCCACGATGTCGGTCGAGGTGTTACTCAGCGGGTAGCACGGCACGACGAGAGAGCCATAGCCGCCTTTGTTGCACGTTCCATACGCTGGTTCCGAGTCAACCGTCATCGTATGGACAGCATACAGCAAGTACGAGTCATTTGTGGACGCGTCCAGCCATCCATGCATCACCGCTCGGATCTCCGGAGTCGAATCGGAATTTCCTCCGTCCGACCACATTGCAAGGTGCGAGCTCGTGTCCGAGTCGAAGTTGTCCATCAAACACTTGGCTGCCGTCAGCATCTGCGTCCCAGTGCAGAAATTGTTGGCATAGTAGGTTGTATCATCCGGCTGACTGCAGTTCAATGCTGTACATCCTGTCGTGTCATATTCCACCCTGGAGATCGCCAGATTCGCCATGGATCGGCCTCCGAGTGTCCAAATCTGGACCGCGTCATTCTCCGGCGAGAGCACGTATCCCGAATCCCACAGCAGCGCTCTCTGCAGCAATCCTGGTAGATTGTCGAACGACACGTTCAAGGGTGCAAGTCGCGCCGTGACAGCGACCGGGAGCGTATTAGGGACGCACTTATCGATGGATTCGCCTGCTGCGTGCCTCAAGTATAGCTGTCGAGCGATGTCGGATGAGGTGCCGTCAAAGACGAACGAGTCGTTTGTCGGCAGCTCGGAACCTGACCGTGCTTCGGAGGTGAAGCTCAATGTCAGTTCCCGCTGCACAGCATCAGAAGCGACGATCTCTGCTAACATCGCCACGAAGACGACTGCGACTACCGGTAACGCCCCGGGCCGAGCGCGACGTCGACGCGCCATGTTGCGCTCACGTCTGTCCGAATCCAAACTGATCCAGTTTGTCGCCAACGTGAACGAGAGCAGACTTCGACGACGTCGCCGTGAACGTGTCGGACAATCTTCTTGGACACCGATGTGCAGCCTATTCGGAACTGATCGATCGCTTTTGTAACCCTCGCAGTTTTGCAAACACACTTGTGTTTGCGGACGTTGTTACAGACTGAACAATGCCGTCGGTCTGATGAACCGTGCTACAAAATGCATACCCCTCCATCACGATGCGCTGCCCCGTGCATCGAAAGGCATCGATCATTACTCGAAGTTTGTGGGCGCATTGTCAGTGCTACCTCCGACAGTCGATTGAGGTGGAAGAGACAAAGCTTTTTGTCAAAATCATTTGGGCCAAGTAACGGACAGAAACTGCGATTTGGTTGACCCCGACTATGAAAGCCGTTCCACAGTGTCTCCATCACGATTTGCCAAAGTTTTGGAACTTGTCACCTACAGCGCCGATAACCTCGATGGATCCTTTCAGCCCGCACCAAATGTGGCCTCACATAATGTCAATCGGAACGAGAGATTTTGGTGTTCTCCACGATCGGAAAACTTAAGAATTGAAGACCGGCTTATGAGGAACTCCTCAATTTTCACATTTGCGGGGACATTGTTTGATCAGGTGCGATCCTAGATATCCGGAAACATCCTTGGATCGGATGTTGCATGGCTCAGATAGCCACCATCACGCCTGGTCGGTTATCGATTGTCCATTTTCCACTTATACTTCTGAAGTACCATGTAGAATCCACAGGCCCAAGGCTTGAAAGTACACACGTGCCGGCCGATCCATTTTTAAAGGCTTTCCAAGACGAGCATGGCCTTCTAAATAATACTTCGAAGTACATGCGCGCAAATTGGAAACATGCTGTGATAGTCGCAGAGCCATGTTCGTGTAGGCAGTCTTTTCAAATAGTGAGGTCGAAACTCCCCATCGAGACATGGCCGGCATTGCTACTCAAATGATTCTAACATTCTACCAGTACCGTACAGTACGCAACATTGTTTTCGTAACAGCCAATATGTCACAATATTTCGCGCATATTGGCATCAACAAGTGGGGCTTTTAAAATACATGTATACAGCGTGAGCAACGGTGCACGTACTGCCTCTAAGAGGCCGGCCGTCTTGGGTGAAACAAGGAGCTGTTGGAAGCGTTAGTACCCTGGCTTCGCATACCAAGCCACATACTGAAAACAACTCGAATCCATGGGGCTTGGGGGAACTTGCAATCGCAATTTTGGTGATCAGCTGGTGTTTCAGCAGACACTTGGGACACAGCTGTGTCCATTTCGATACCATAAATGCCGACGTGAACCTCTTCAACAGGACACCGTGACCACAACGCTTCGTTGAAGCGCTTTGTGCAACAGCTCGCACGTCAAATTGATAGACGCCACGTTGCCGCGTGCAAGGCTTGCATTGAGGTGTCATCGAAACACAAATGTTGCTCCGATTGACGACATAAATCTTCCAACAAGCGAATGCTGAAAATGCTTGATGGCGTCAGTGTTTAAACAGTGAGTGGTGTGTTTCCAAATTGAATCTTTCCACAACCTTTCTTTTGAGTGGTGTGTTTCCATCCACAACCTTCAATTATATTAATACATGAAGGAGTCATTTTCTTACTGCGCACCTCACTTTTTGCGTCAGCTGATGCTAATTTTATCGAATTGGGCAGATATTGCACAGTTTACTAAATAACATCTACTTATTAAAAAAAACTCCCATTACTGTTGCTTCACCGAATAGCTATTTCAGTGAGGTTTTGGTCGGTTTCGCGTCGCAGGGGTGGCGGCAGGAAATGCATCTTTTTCATAGCGCAGGGTAAGTATATTGTGATGGGTCACACAGCACCTTGCACAGAGGAAGTGCTTAAGGATATTAACTACCCGAGTGAGCGTTAGTCCACGTGTTCCCGGCCTCAAAGGGAACGGTTTGCTACTTAGAAGAGTAAATTTAAGACTGATGTACTTATAAGTAAGATAAGCTTGGGTCTCATACAAACTAGAGGTTACCTATATTGGAGCTAAGTAGTCATGGCTCCGAGAGCACCTGGTACCGTGTACCAGGTGTCCACAAGGGTAACGGGTCACTCTTTATGTAACACGGGGCACACTGGAAATTGTACCCTCCCACACTTAACCCCTTGGGACCCGTGGCCTGGACCGTACATGTTACGTGAAAAATCTTAACGTGGACCATACAAGTTAGATAATATTGTACTTAGTTTTTGTATGCGCAAATACAAACTTCATGTCAACAAGGGGTAGGTAATTATCCACACTTCCTGCAGAATCGACATAAATATGCGCTTTAGAAAAGCCAAATTTTCAAAAGAAAGTACACAACAGATCAAACTTGCAAATTGCATATGTATTACGAAAGGAAAAGACTGGTCGCCACTCAATTTTCTCTCATTTGAAGATTCGCCGCGAAGCACGCAGAACTCACGCCGTCGCCGGTAATGGCGTTCCGGGCGAGGTGGCGGGAGCTCAAGAAAGCTGGCTGGCACTCGAAGAAACCGGCAGGCCTGTCGGTGGACTTCACTTATCTGAAGCCGAGCAAGACGAAGAAGGATATCCGGGGCGAGGACTATTTCGTCGGAGAGGAGGAGTTAATGACGTACCTGGACAAAATGGACATTGGTAGGCAAATGCAAGTGGTGTTCATTTTTGATTTATTCTAACGCTGATGTGAGATTAGCTGCACTAGAGGCAAAGAAGACAGCGAGTCGAGAAGGGTCTGCGAATGCACAGAGAGTTGCAGAGAAGCGCGCAGCAGAAGCCATGACGACCACAAACGACGGTAACTGTCATGTACTCGACAAGTTTTGAGATTAACTAATCGTGTATGTTGGTATTATCATGTACAACAACAGCACTGCGAACACCGCCACCAGAGGTGCAGGCTCCACCAAAAGCGTCTGCAGTAGTTCTGGCATCGCCACACATGACCATTTCTGATGCCACAGCTGGTTCGTGCACGTCATGTTGCTGCTTGCCTTTGGTTCTGCTGGCCTGACCGTGAATATACTGTTGTAGATCCGTCACCTAAAAGGCAACATAACCTTGCATCGGAGTTTGACGATATAGACAGCGGTAGTGAGCCATCGCATGACGCAGCAGAAGATGCCCAGGACTCAGAAGGTGATGATTTCACACCTGCAGTAAGCGCGGATGAAGAGTCAAACGGAGGCTCAGGAATTTGTGATGTCTCTACTGGAGGTTGGTCAAAGCTGTACATACACGTTTGAAAATTTATATAACTTGTATATTCAATGCTAGATGTTCTTGCAGACGCTAATCTCGTCGAAGCTTCCGACGACCCCCGGGTGTTTGAAACCTTCGATTCTGATGCTGAAAACGACGATGGAGATGATGAGAGTGAGGATCATCTTGAGGATATTTCCGGGGCTGATATTCAATTACCCGGTCCTCCCCAGCTACGTTTTGACGGTGATTTGGTATCTGCTGTCGGTGGTATGGCGAATATCGCATCGGGCTCCTTGTCAGACACATTTCTGAAGATGATGGCGGACACAGGATGGTCCGACGTAGCGACCACAACACCATACGAATACTTGCAGCAACCGTATGAGCCTCGCCCTGCTACCGCTATGTATGATGACTATCTTAACCTGTACAAAGGAGCTTCAGGGCCCACCGACAAGGCAATTCGAGCTGCAGCTACCCCATCCGGTGCCTTCTTCTATTATATGCAACCAGATCTCTGGAAATCAATCGCTGAGGAGACAAACACGTACTTCAGAGAGCATATTGACGAAAGAGGATGGTCTTCATGCCAAACAAGTTGTTCGTGAGCGGAAGAATACTGGCTACAAATCAAAGAGCAAAGAAAAGCTACGGAACGAGTTGGAGAGTTCCGCGGACATTACGCCTCGAGAGCTTTGTGTATTTTTGGGTTTATTGATTGCAAGATCAATTGTTCCCAACAAGGAGAAATTGGCGCATCACTGGAGAACTACGGACGAGGGGGCAATTCCACGAGGGTGTTTTGGTTTTTTCATGGCTCGAAATCGCTTCATGCATCTCTCGAGGAACCTTCATTTTAGCCGAAACGGGGACGAACGCGCTGCAACAGATAGGGCGTGGAAACTACGACCGGTTATTGACGCTCTGCAGAACCGCTTCGCAGCAGGATACACGCCTCCATCAATCATGGCCTTCGATGAGGCTATGTTGCCTTCGAGATCAACGTTCAACCGGATGAGAGTGTATATGAAGGATAAGCCACACAAATGGGGAACGAAACTATTCATGCTGTGTTGTTCGACGACTGCATATTGCATCCGGTATGTAGGACGTGCTCTTTGGCACGTCACTTTTTTTTTTGGTTGCTAAGTTGGCTTATCATGTACGGTACTAACTAATATTTTTACTATGATGTACGATACAGGTTTGAAGTTTATTGTGGCAAAAAGGAGAGGGCTGGAGGAACAAGTTCTACTGACTACAAGTCCGGCCCTGCAGCCGTCGTGCGCAACCTCCGCGCGGTATTTGGCCCCACGGCTCCAGACGGTTCCATGCGCCTCGTTGTGACAGACCGGTTCTACACGGCAGTGCCGCTCTCGGTTCAGCTGCTTACCATGGGTTTCTACTCTATCGGCACTGTGCGTACCGACCGCTTGGGGCTCAGCACTAAGTTGATACCAAAAAAGCAGAAGGGTGACAAAAAGAAGCCGCCTCAGATACCGAAGAACCGACCATCAAATATTGAGAGAGGCACGTACTCAGTGGCCAAAGCACTCCAAGTTCCTGACATGAAAGTTGTGCGTTGGTGGGATACACGATCGGTGCACATGCTAAGCACAGGTGGAAGTGTTGCGTTGATTGACCGAATAGTACGCCGTGAGAAGCTGACGGGTGAACAACAAGAAGTGGCCTGCCCCCGTATTGTGAAGGATTACCATACGTACATGGGAGGTGTCGACGTGCACGACCAGCTGCGTCTGCAAAGGTAAAGTGCATCAATATTGTACATCCAAGTTATGGATATATCTAATCGTGTATGATACATGTTGTAGATACTCGCTGCAGCTATGTATCAAGTACAAGAAATACTATAAGTCTCTATTTCTCGGACTCGTTGATCTTGCCATTATCAATGCCTTCATTGTCTACAACGCCAGACAGACTAAGGCAAACAACCCGAAGCTGACTCACGTAAAGTTTTTGAAGCAACTACATCTAGAGTTGTGTCAGCTACGCGAGGAGGACTGGGTGACTTTGCACGACAACGCGTGCTTACAAGTGACACCAACCAAACCGGTGCAGCGCACAAATTCTCGCCAAGCCGCACACCAACCTGTGCAAAATGACGAGTGGCGCAGTGGCAACAACCAGCAAGGGCGGAAGCGCCGTACGAGAGCGTGCAAGGTCTGCTCGCTCTTGAAGGGCACCGACAACGCGAAAGGTGGAGATTCGTCGGTATACTGTAGCGAGTGTAAGCTACCCAACACGTCGAAGAGACCCATGGCTTGGCGGGTTTTCCTCTGTGAGAAGGTTCGTCGCACGTACAACGGAGCTGCAATGTCTTGCTTCGACATCTGGCACAAGGCCTGGAGAAACGGAACGCTGCTCCCCAAGAAGGCAGTGAAGCGCACAATCCGCGCACGTACACCGGGACGTCGCGAATGCTCGAACGAGGAAAATGATGAGGCTGAGAGTGTCCAGTCGTCCGGAGATGAAACCACGACGAGCGGCTTGCATCAGCCAAAGCGGGCTCGCCGCGCTCCGGATGCTGAGATGACTGACTGATCAAAGGCGTCGATCGTAATGTTTTACTTAGGTTTTGTATGCCCTCAATATTACGATATTGAACTTGACTGCATATGTTACATTGGTTTAGTTATGTACCAAGCTTGTTCAACCTATGTCCGCCTCACCAGTTCCTGTCACAAATGCAGGTACCGGTTTTGTAGTCTACTATACACGCTAATATGACTAAAGTGTATATCGCTCGTTTTCGGGCCTTCGACAAGATGAAGGTACAAGATAACAGGAGATACAGTCTTCCAGGTTTAGGTTTTTAGTGCGGCTATGCACTATACATGTTAGCAATACATGAAGGAATTTATATGGAAGCCCTTCCCCCCACATACACGTTTGAGAGACTAGGGATTCGGTTAAGTTTGCGCCGAAACAGCTCGGGTCTCAAGGCGTTAATTGAGAAACACCTAATTCTCCAATCACAACTGATTCTTTAATCAGAAGTGAGAGAATTAAAACACCAAAAGGTGAATTCTCACACTGAGCAGCCACGAGACTGGCGCGGTTCTCAGTCACACCCACAGTGACTTGTGCTGCCAAAGCTCACTGGGATTTGCATCCCTATGCTGACAACTGTGTTGGCTGCAAAGCCTACACTTAGAGCTGCCTTAGCTCCTGCGCTAGCGCGCGTACAGTGCTTTGGCACAGGGTGCAATAGCATCCGAACGTGAGGCATTCGCTCACAGTTCGTACCAGAGGACACGACAGTCCTCGCGAACGCGTCCGGAGCATGGTGTCTTCCGTGAGGGACGACACCGAGAAGGGCATCACCTTCCCAGCACTAGAGGGAGCTCTCAGCTCACCTCGGACCATGCCTTTGGCTCCAGCAAGGATCCATCCTTGCGGGCGGAGCTTCTGCCACGCTCTCTTCGCGTCTTGGTCACCATACCAACGGCGCGTAGGTGTCCTTCACCGACACCGTGTACCGTGACGGTACACAACCGTGGTGTAGGTGTCTTCGATCGACACCATGTACCGTACGGTACTAACCTTTGGTGCGGTACGCCCACCACAATGTTGCCATGTTTGGCGGCAACAGCTTCTGCTGTGCTGTCGCCTAGACGGATTCATGGCCAGTGCTCGCATCATGCACGATGTATGTGCAAGAACAGTGTACAGGTCCATGGGCCCGTACACGAGGTACGCTGTGTACGTCACGTACCACAGCTACCATACGTGCTCCGTGCACGTCATGTGTGTCATGCACGACGAGTTCATTACGTGGAACTCCTGGCAGGCTGCTCGACAGCAGCCAGTACCGATACACGGTACGTGCGTTGACTCACAGCGTCCAGAACGCATCGGGTCGTGGTATGGTGCATAGCCTTTGCACCTATACCAGTGTCTGTCACAGACACCATGTACCTTGATGGTACTCGACCGTGGTGGGGCATATCTCACCACTATGCCACTGTGGCGTTGATGTCTGGCATTGACACCGAGTACTCACGGGTACCAATCCATAGTGAGGCAAGCAGCCATTACCACGGTTTCATGCTCGGCGTGGCACCAGTTACGACTGCGTGCGTTGCCTCGACCACCACCTGGTCCGTTGTGTGTGCACACTTGGGTTATGGCTCCACGGCCCATCATACCCGGCGCGTTGCGTACATCACATACCGCAGCCGCTTTGCCGGTGGGTGAGACGTTCCGTTCACCCTACTCGACAGGTCGTTCATGACCAAGAGACCAGTGCGTTGATTGAACTAGGTCCGTGCTTCGCCTCGTGTGTGGTTGTTTGCAACCCCAACACTGCTGATTCGCTCAGCGATTCCGAGGCACCTTCGCCACTATGTCTTGTTCGGCTAGAGCTACCGCAGCTCTAACCCGGCTGCTCGCCTCCAGCCTGCAGTCGATGTACATCGACGCCTGGTTCCGTAAGGAACTTGGTCTTACCTCAAGACCAGGGAGGAAAGGTATTTCCGAGCCTCTTCCCCACTTACACTTGAGACCATTGAGTCTCTCGTGGCTTGTGATGGCCACTCGCAGCACGACGGCTACCTGCCTCGTGGAAAGCCAGGGAGGAAAGGTATTTCCGAGCCTCTACCCCACTTAACCTCGAGACTACGGAGTCTCTCGTGGCTTCTAATAGCCACTGGCAGGTGCGACGGCTCTCCGCCCTGTGCACTGCGTCGGTATGGGCTACCGCGTCGGCCGTGTCGACCGTAGCCACCCAGCCTTCGCGTCAGCGGTTTGAGTCTGCGCGACTTGACGACGAGCGACTTGCTTACGTCTGGCGAGGCCAAGGCAGCCTAGCGCCTCGGGCCAATGGCTCTGTGTGCGGAACTATGATACCCGCCTTGGGTGTGGAGTTCTGGTACTGTAATGTAGTGATTTCTCCGTAGTGTAGTGATTTCTCCGTAGTTGCGGATTATTACCCGTCGACAAAGACGTGACACCGCCAAAGTTGTTCAAGCGACGAACCCTCGGTCAGGTGATGTACGGAGACGCCAAGGTGCAAGGGACTCGACGGCGTCACCTCCGAACGTTCAACGAGTATTGGATACGGGCATATGTCACTGAATCCAGGCTGTCCTTATTATTAATAATGGACTGGCCGGATTCGCATTCAGCGGACCATCTACGGTACGAACCCTCAGTGGCGGTTGGGATGAGTTCGCAGAAGACTCAGCGACCCTTGGAAGGCACTTTCACCGTCTGGGACAGGGCGCGGACCGTTAAAGATGCTCATGCGACGGTGCAGACGACGCTTGGCATGCAAGAAGATCCATAACGGATCATTGTTCACTTGATATTTGTATACTTGATTAGGACTTCTTATTAGGAATAGACCCGAAAGGGTAAGCTTAAATACAGAACAGAATTTCCACTCAAGCACACAGAGCGACGTCCGACTTCAAGGTAAGCGTCAGGTCAAGCTTGTTTGAGTGTGTTATGCCTGTCGGTGAACTCGAAGCTCTGTAGTGAGGGTTCATCCGGCAAGGCCAAGAGACTTTGTGTATTGGCCGATTATTATCGGGAGGTTTTACGTGACGGCTTATTGTTGCCTATTTGCACGACTGGGAGTGCTTGAATTGCCTCCCTTTTATTTCTTCCAGCCGAGTGTTGAACACTCGGTGATCTCGTAAAAGGCTTACCCGTGCCTGGTACCCTTCCGCTGTTGGGACCACGAGGATTCAAAACACCTGCTAGCTTTTCTCGTGCAAGTAGCGTGTTCTTATTTTACTGGTTGGCCTATATAAGTAGTTTACAAGGTCCAGTTTGTCCCGGTGCAAGGGCAGAACTGGGGTCTTCAGGTCCGCCCGAACGATCGTTTACTATCCTAGTAGACGTATTGTTGTGGGAACATCCTAACTACATCTGTAGCTAGAGTTCACGTGGGATTTCCAACACCACAACTGGTGCCGCGACCCGGGAAAAGATTGTGACCATTGTGAACTGTTTGTATGGCCTTCCAGTTTACGAGCTACCGAGAGAAGAAGAACAAGAAAAAGACAAGAAACATGGCGAAAGGACAACCGACGGTACCAGCTACGCCTGCCAAGTCTGGCGGGGCTCGCAACGAGAGTTCAAGCCCGGCTGCGTGCTTTGCAGCCGCCACCGAGCTTTCAGTGAGCTTCGACGACGTAGCGGACATCGGTCCTGACGCCCACGATTATGAAGATTACGAAGATAAGACGCCGGCTCCAGAGCCAGGCGCAGCGACGCCGGAGACGGCCACGCTATCATCGGGGCTGAGCGGGGCGACCAAGTCCCTTTCGAGGAACCTCGCCGACGAGCTCGATGATGTTGCGGGACCGGAACCGGCCTATGATGATTATGACGATGGGACCGAGGGCTCTAAGCCTTCGGTGGCGAGTGCAAAGCATTCAGCACTGCTGAAGCACCTCGCCCACCTATCAACGGTGATACACCAGCCGCCAAGCGCGTTTTCGACCGCGTACAAGCGCTGATGCAGAATGATGAGTGGATGCAGCTGTTCAAACCCATCCCCAAGAAAAAGGCCGACTGGCCTGCGCTTGCGCAGGAACTTCAATACCCAGTCAACTCGGTTTCGACTAGTCAAGTTGCCGAGGATTCAGTTTCGCTACTGTTGTCGCTGGGGTTCGAGAACGAGACGTACCCATCGACGATGTCGCTCCAGGATTGGAGTCCACATGAAGCCGGAGCTGCTCTCCAGAAACGGAAGAAGAAGCTTCGGAAGGCGTTTGGCGCTGTTGGCATCAATGCCGGAAAGCAGCCTGTGAGTCGACCGATGATTCAAGATGAAGATCCGTCTAAGATTCCACTGCCGCCGACGCCCCAACGACTCGTTCGTACTCCTCCGACCAAGCGTGGAGCTGAGCGTAGTGCCTTTGGCACTACCGAAGCCTCACCGTACTTTCAAGACTCGCACATGGTTACGCCACGTTCGAAGAGCCGTATGCAACGTATTTACGCAAGTAACGAGAGTTCGTTCGGTCGCCGAGGCGGTGCGCGAGCCCCCAAAGGTGGTGCCGGACGTCGTCAAGTCGACAGCGATGGTTCGTCCAGTGACGATGACATTTTGGTGCGTACATTCGACGAGGAAGATCCTAAACTCGAGTTGATGCGTCAGATGAATGAGCTAGCGACGCTGAACGACATGACCAACACCGAGGATTGAAATGGCTTCGCACCGACCGCTGGATCGCATCACGCCGTTCTCAGGATCTCGCAACAAAAGCGAGAACTGTATGCAGTGGCTCCGTGGGTTCGTCTATGAAATGACTGGAACCCACACAGATGCCGATAAATGGTGCATTCCATTTGAGCTAAGTCTCCGAGACGGAGCCATTCATTGGTTCCGTCAACTTCCGAAGAAGACGAAGCGCAAGTGGAAGCTGCTGAGCGATGCGTTCATCCGCTACTACTGCTCGCAGTTCACGCAGACGGCACTGTCGCGTTACTACTCCGCCAAGCGGGAACGAAATGAACATCTGTGCGACTACATAAACAGGCTGAACGGCTACGCTCGGACCGCCCGTCTACACTTTGAGAAGAGTGGTCGCGACGCGAAAGAACACGTGCAGCAGTTCCTGGCAACATGCGACGATGACAAGCTAGCGGAGAGTCTCTACCACGCTCGAGTCGCCGACATTCACGAGCTCGAAGAGATCATCGAAGATGTTCTCAAGGGCAAGGAGAGAATGGCCAAGCGTGACAGTGAGTACCGATACTCTAAGAGTCGTGATACCCGACGCGACGATGGGTACGCCCGCAACAACCGGCGTGATGACCGTCGCCGCGATGACAACCGCAACAAACCAAGAGTGACACTCATTGAAGCTACGGTGGACGACCTACTAGCTGAATTAGAAGGTCGTGAAGCTGCTCAAGGAGGCAACGAGTATTCAAACGAAGATCCGAACGCTTACGACAATGTCCAAGATGAGTACAACGACTTTCAGCCCGATAATACGGATGGTGATTTCTCATTGGATGAAAACGACCGATACCTCGCCGCTGCTTACGAAAACGAGCGCCGTGCAGCTGCTGAAGGCACCTACGCACGTTCGGACAACCGTCAACCGCGTGGAAACACGCCCGATCGCGAGAATGGCTTCAACCAAGATCGCCGAAGTGGTGACCGTGGGCTCAATCAGGACCAACGCGGTCGACGTGACTTCAACCGCGACAACCGACGCCCACAGTACGGACCATGCGCAGTGTGCGGTGGCATGAGTCACTCCGCCCACTACTGTAACAAGCGATGCAAGTTCTGCAAGCAGCTCCACGATGCTGGACAATGCGAACTTTTCCGCAACTTCCAAGACCTTGCCAAATTCGTACGCACTAAAGGCACGAAGGAGGAACTTCCGCCAGAGCTCAAGGCCGTCGTTCAAGAACGTCATTTAAACTAGGCAGCCCGACAACTACAACTGGGTTGGTCCCTATCGGGCTGCCACAGTTAACCGAGCCTTCAATGGAAGCAGAGTGTATCTTTGCTTTCATGGGGCAGAGTAAATGACCTGATAATTACGTAACAAGTGTGAACGCGACGGAAAATTAAAGGAGAGGAGTATAATCCTCGGTGGAGGTGTTGGAGAGAGAGTGGAGTGTGCGGATGCTGATGAGGGCACCAGCGATGGTTTGTTCGGCTTGGTTTCGAGTGCAGCGCGAGACGAGCCCAAGGGTCACTCCAAGATGATGAAGTTGAACCCTGGCGAGAGACAGGGGTGGTGGTTGGGCAAGAAATTCGACCGACGGATCAGAATGAGAGCTCTGGTGCAAGGCGCTGTGAACGACCAGCGAACGAGGATCCTCCTCGACACAGGAGCGAACGTTAGTGTGATCACTGACACCTTTGCCAAGAAGTTGCGACTCCGAGATGTACCTGATCACAGACGCCGCATTGACATTCAAGGAATCAACGAAGGCAAGGTGTCTACGACGCGACGAGCGTGCGTCAAGATTACGCTCGGATGGGAGATGGTGTACGAGTTCGAGATGTGGGTAATGGCGCATTGTGCAGGCGTCGACGTGGTACTCGGGACCGACTTTATGATCCCAGCCGGGATCCGGTTGGACCTGTTTCACGGCGCGGCGCAATTACCGCACGAAGTTCAAATCCCACTGATCAAGACCAAGAACATGATCGACAGCGAAGAGTACGGCTCCCATGTTAACGCCGGGCCACCCGAGCGTTTGGACATTCAAGCGCACGAGTGGCGAGAATATCGACTAGCGAAGCGTCAAGTCGGGCTGGAGGAACACGTACTGTGGGTTCGTCAAACGAACAAGTTAATCCCGTGAATGACGAGGTTTTGACGTGGACGGTCTCAGAGCATTTGATTGACCAACGTGTGTGATCGAACTGTGTACCTACCAGCACACGACTCGATCGCGATGTGGATTCCAGATGGGTATTTGCCACGAGGTGACGGCTATGTGCGCCTGGAGTCCAAGAAGTACCAAGACTGGCAAGTGTTGGCCTACGAAGGTTGTAGAGACCGCGAGCTCTTTCAGCGTGAATGCGAAATCTACGAACAATGGCTTGCCCTTCAGCCTTCGGCAGTTGATCGACCAGACTACCCAGAACCCAGTGGAGTGCTACCACGACTTCTAGAAGACTAGCTAGTGCATTCTAGTGATCGTCTGACATGTGCAGAGCGCTGGGCACTGATCCTGGAAGAACGTGAACAAGTGGAAGCCTGTCTGGCGTCTGGGGTGACAGCCGGGGATTCGGCCGACGGTCAGCCTTCCGCAGAACCTTTGGACACGTACACGACAACCCATGGCGGAGGCAATAACGCGAACGAAGCCTCGGTAGTGCGTACACACGAACTACTGAGGCCGGTAAACGTGGTACATACGCCAACGAGTGTTAGTGTCCAGTCAGGGGTGACCACGGAAGCGACAAGCAACAGCACTGGATTAAATGGAGTCACCCGTTTTAACGAAGCTGTCCCGGCCTTGTGTGTCACCAAATCTGCGAACGAGACATCGGTGGTTGATCCAGAGGATACAGGCATCGCGCAGAAGGTGTTGAGTACGGCACCGAGTATTCATTGCAAGATTGGTGCGAATTCCGAAATGTCAGGACAGCGGCAGAACGAGGAGCGGAACAAAAGTCAACAACCCAATATGTCGGCGGCCCACGCATTCAATATTGCGAACGACGACTCGGCAGATGGCCCAGAGATGGGAAACCAGGATGGGAAGGAGATGGACCAAGTACCGACTGTTGAAATCAAAGCGGATGCCAATGTTGAGTCAAGGGAAGAATCCGTAGCGGCGTTGGACGGAACATACATCTCGGTTGCTCGAGTGCTAACAACCGAGGAAAATGAAGCAACGGAGGATACGAGAAATGATTTCTACGAACACCCAGCTAACAACATTGGCTTGGACGACTACGCGAAGGAGCTGGCATTCCTGCCGGACCTGACCGAAGAGATCAACACGACAATTGACTACACTGCGCCTAATGTTGCTGATCCTGAGATGTCGACTGAACGCCGAGAACGTCTAGTCGCGACGCTAAAGAACCACGAGCACATCCTGATTGCTAGTGGTAACGCACTGCCGCCGCCAGCCTACGGAGCGGTATGCGATATCGACACACAGGGGCACGCCCCAATTAAACAGCGTGCCCGGCGCGTGCCGCTGCGATTTCTCGGCAAGCTGTACGAGCTGCTGCGCGCTTTATTGCGTGCAGGACTGATCGTCTTTTCAGACAGTCCATGGGCATCGCCGATCGTGATTGTGATGAAAAAGAACGGGCTGGACATCCGGCTCTGCATTGATTACAAGATGGTGAATGCTATCACCGCGATCATGGAGTATGCAATGCCGCTAGTCGACGACCTGCTAACAGATCTCGAGCGCTACCGCTGGTTCTGCTCGCTGGATGCAGCAAGCGGCTTCTGGGCGGTCATGATGACCTTGCGAGGGCGTAAAGTGTCAGGGTTCGTCTGCGCACTAGGACATTCTGAGTGGTTACGCATGCCCTTTGGGTTAAAGAACGCGCCGATGATCTACCAGCGTATGATTGACAACGCACTCTGGGGGTTCGTTCAGCCTAAAGGAGGTTGGTTTGAATACTCGGAGAAGATGCGTTTAGCTGAAGAACAGGCCAAGGAACGTCGTGGGCCAAGCGCCGAGAATTCGTTTCAAACGAAGTTCGCGGCAGACCGCGAAGCACCGGTAGAGACCGACCCTGTACTACAACTCGTCAACAGCCCCGTCGCTGACATGTTTACGAACGGGGAGCCAGACGAATCATCGCTGGTACCTGTATTTGGTCGACGGTCGTTTGTGAATGATATTTTCTTCGGTGGCGAGGACTTCGACAGCTGCCTGGCGACGCTGGACCGATTGCTAGCAAGATTTGCACAGTGTCGGATCAGCATTAGCTTTCACCAAGAGCATCTTTTGCCAACCAAGGTGGACTTTCTGTCGCATAAAATTTCGCCAGAATGTATCAGAGCTGACCCAAAGAAGCTTGCGGTCATCACCGAGCTTTCGTTTCCAACGAGCAAGAAGGGCATGCAGTCGTTTCTT
>NW_003303699.1:293972-295176 GCF_000142945.1 Phytophthora infestans T30-4 | reverse complement strand
TATGCTTGCACGCCGCACAAAATCAAGCTTCTACCGTTGATTTGAACCCGGATCGCTGGATTCAAAGTCCAGAGTGCTAACCATTACACCATAAGAGCACCTAGCCCAGACACAACACGCCCAATCCGCAACCCGCTCGCATCGCACGCAATTCACATATTCACGGACATGCCATATTTGCTGCACATACCCCTTTCTCATATCATCGTGCTCCTACACTTACGGCCATGCTCGCATGCTTCTTTCGCCACCCGGCTTGCTTCAATCCCCGCCTCGAACCATCCGGTTGCTACTCGCTTTGACGTCGCATTTCTTCGTGTTTTGGGTACCCACGGGATCTATTGCTCTCGCGGAAGGCTGCGATGAGCTCTCTGGCTGTCCTGGAGAGTTAGTAGTGCAGTTAGCGAAATCGGCAGTTAGGCTTGGTGAGCTCTGCCAGAGCAGCAGCTACCACTTAAATCGGCAGCGGATCGCCGGGACACGATACAACACACCATGGCAACACAACGTGACGCGGCTGTAGCGTGTGGCAGGTGCGCAACGCAGCAACAACTAGGCGTTCTGGGGCCGGTAGGAGCGGCGCGAAACGAGGTCCTACCGGGATTTGAACCCGGATCGCTGGATTCAGAGTCCAGAGTGCTAACCATTACACCATAAGACCAGCACTAACTCGCCAATCCGCAAACAAAATTTCAAACGCTTTCCTAAAGCCCCACACGACAGCTGGCGCCATCGCTACATACTATACCTGCAACACCGCACAAAACCAAGCTCCTACCGGGATTTGAACCCGGATCGCTGGATTCAAAGTCCAGAGTGCTAACCATTACACCATAAGAGCACCTAGCTCAGACACAACACGCCCAATCCGCAACCCGCTCAAATCGCACGCAATTTACGTATTTACGGACGTGCCCCATGTGCTGCACATACCCCCTTTCACATATCATGGTGCTCCTACACTTACAGACATGCTCGCCTGCTTCTTTCGCCACCCGGCTTGCTTCTATCCCCGCCTCGAGCCATCCGGGTGCTACTCGCTTTGACGTCGCATTTCTTCGTGTTATGGATACCCACCGGGATCTATTGTTCTCGCGGAATGCTGCGATGGAGCCCTCTGGCTGTCTTGGAGAATTGGTAATGCAGTCAGCGGAAGTCGGCAGTTAGGCTTGATGAGCTCTGCCAGAGCAGCAGCTACCACTTA
>NW_003303699.1:292482-293491 GCF_000142945.1 Phytophthora infestans T30-4 | reverse complement strand
TTCGCGCCATCGCTACATTCTATGCCTGCAACGCCGCACAAAACCAAGCTCCTACCGGGATTTGAACCCGGATCGCTGGATTCAGAGTCCAGAGTGCTAACCATTCACCATAAGACCAGCACTAACTCACCAATCCGCAAACAAAATTTCAAACGCTTTCCTAAAGCCCCACACGACAGCTGGCGCCATCGCTACATTCTATGCCTGCAACGCCGCACAAAATCAAGCTCCTACCGGGATTTGAACCCGGATCGCTGGATTCAAAGTCCAGAGTGCTAACCATTACACCATAAGAGCACCTAGCTCTGACACAACACGCCCAATTCGCAACCCGCTCGAATCGCACGCAATTCACGTATTTACGGACATGCCCCATGTGCTGCACATACCCCTTTCACATATCATCGTGCTCCTACACTTACGGCCATGCTCGCATGCTTCTTTCGCCACCCGGCTTGCTTCAATCCCCGCCTCGAACCATCCGGTTGCTACTCGCTTTGACGTCGCATTTCTTCGTGTTTTGGATACCCACGGGATCTATTGTTCTCGCGGAAGGCTGCGATGAGCCCTCTGGCTGTCTTGGAGAATTGGTAGTGCAGTCAGCGAAGTCGGCAGTTAGGCTTGGTGAGCTCTGCCAGAGCAGCAGCTACCACTTAAATCGGCAGCGGATCGCCGGGACACGATATAACACACCACGGCAACACAACGTGACGCGGCTGTAGCGTGTGGCAGGTGCGCAACGCAACAACAACTGGGGCGTTGTAGGGGCCGGTAGGAGCGGTGCAAAACGAGGTCCTACCGGGATTTGAACCCGGATCGCTGGATTCAGAGTCCAGAGTGCTAACCAGTACACCATAAGACCCGCACTAACTCACCAGTCCGCAAACAAAATATCAAACGCTTTTCTGAAGCCCCACACGACAGCTGGCGCCGTCGCTACTTTCTATGCGTTGCGCCGCCGCAGAAAACAAGCTCCTACCAGGGATATGAACCCCGATCGCTTGGATTC